>NC_056608.1:23429102-23655414 GCF_018340385.1 Cyprinus carpio
AAAATCACTGTGCACAGGTTTTAATCAAAATTAATCATATTTATCCCAGTTCCCATTACTATAATAGTGATATTTTACTTAAATTGTGTTATGCTTACAGTATAATAAAAAAATTACTATAATAGTGATATTTTACTTAAATTGTGTTATGCTTACAGTATAATAAAAAATAATAATACAATATTTAAGTTATAAGTTTACATGCACAGTATAATAAAAAATTAATACAATTTAATAAAGTTTAAATAAGCTTTACTACTTTATGACTTATCTTAATAACATAAAATAAAATTTATGACTTGGTGCATAACAAATTTTACTACTTTATGACTTATCTGCATAACAGAAAATAAAATTGTCATGAAAATAATACCTCACATCTTGATGTATTTTTTAAAAAGCTTTGTAAATAAAACTATTTTTCATTCATTCATTACAGCAATTACTACCTTGATGTGAACTTTAATGTTTTCAAAATGTTTGTTTGTTTATTTTGGGGTGTATTTTTGGTACTAGTAAAACTACATAGTAAAACCATAGTAAAAAGCACAAGAGAAGCACTCATGGAAGTTTACATTTGTGGTTTATAAGTTGAGAGCAGACAAAACTTTCTAGATAAGCTGTCAAGTGGCAGCTATTACTGACTGAACACATAAACATCGCCTCTAAATGGCCATTTGGTCTGGTGTGGAGCAGTGGCCGTGCTGAGATTGGGTTTACAGCAGGCAACAGGAAACTGATGAGCCATAATGGAAGCGTTGACTTGTCTCTGAAAGTGACACATTAAAGGTGACATTACACATACAGGTTCTCCCTCTACCTGCCTGACCCACATACAGACATACTGCTAACGTCCGTACAGAGAGAGAGAGAGAGAGAGAGAGAGATGCTTTCCCACTTCAAAACCCGTTTGATGTTCGTTGCTCCTCTTCAGCCTTATTTATTTATTTACAACCGAAGAACAGATTTTCTCTTTTCCATCAAACGGAAGAATGAGAAACCCTCTGTGCAGAACAAACTGTGGGAAATGCACTGCACAATAATCAACCGAAGCATCTGGGATTGGCAACAGTAATAGTGACAACAGGAGACACAAATGTTAGGGTCACTTCACTCCAACCAGATCAAGGCTTCTATAATGCATACTGTGATTGTATACAGTATGTAATAAAACAATATTTAACTCCAGGCAGCCAGAATCAGTGCAAAAGGCCATGTTTGTTTTGAATGCATTATAAATGTATGAATGCAGAGAGATGGTTGTGTCAACTTCTGTACTGCACATAGCACAGCTTATTTGCAATATATTACTCCAGCTGATTTCACACAAGGCTTGAACAATTGTATTTGAAGGTGTATGCAATCGCTCAAAAAAATCAGACAAATAAAAATACTGATCAAGACAAAACACCTGCTACCCACAATTTAAAACAAGAAAAAGACCCTTAAATGTTACAGCCCAAACTGTGGTGACTCAGTATTAGCTGTCATTGTAAATAAAATAAAATAAATCAACAAAAACAAACAAACAAACAGAAGGTCTGAATTTAGTATTAAATTTAATTATATCTAATAAATATATAAATATATCTGATTATTATTGATTCACGGTATTAATCATGAAATTAAATAAAAAAATAATTAAATATAAAAATAATAATCAAATAAAAATGATAAAAAAAAAACAAACTAACTCAAACTAACTCAATAAATAACTTTAATTATATCTAATAAAAACATTTCATTCTTATAGGTTCATACTTCTAACAAATAAAAAAAATAAATATAAAAGAATAAAATAAAATAAAAAATAAGTAAAATACAACAAAAACAAAAACTCACAAAGTCTAAATTTAGTGATTATGTTAAATAATATCTAATGATATAACTAATTCTTATGGGTTTACAATAGTAAAAATCAAATAAAAAAATATATAAATATCATCAAAAACAAAGAAATATCAGAAATTCTGAATTTAGTGAATGTTAAATTACATTTTATCTAATAAACATATCCCATTCATACAGGTTCACAGTAGTAACAATGGATTCACGGTTGGTGTCCCAGTAGCTGAACAGGTCATTTAAAATCACTTTGGATATCTGCCAAATGCATTCATGCAAATTCCTGGTGGTATTTTGATGGACACTATGGTGACCGTGCTAAGTGTGCATCAAGTGTTATGTGTGAGGCTCTACCTGCCACGCCGAAGGGTCTGCGGAGGCCAGATGTTAATTTCTTAGTGTTGTTATCTCTGAGCTCCATGCGGCCCACTCGAACGATCTGACAAACAAAGCTGATTTTCTCCCTCTTCAGGTCTTCGCTCCCCAGATCCTGGAGAGAGACATACAAACAAACAAGTGAGAGCGTAAAAAAAGCACGCACATTCATGTACTCAAATAACCCATATTATTTTGAGCCCCCAAGCGCTATTGGGCCATGCACCAGGTGTTTCTGCCTACAACCATAGTTAAACTCAAACTCGTTTGTTGAGCAACTAACCGGGAAGGCAACGACTGATGCATGGAATAGTTCGGTGTACACAGACTGTTAGTATGCAGTCCAGGTGAAGGATAAATTGCTAGAGCGGTGTTTGATTGGGGGCAGCAACTCATTCCCCGCTGGGTGTTTGTGCAAAGAGCAGAGGATTCTGGGAAAATAATCTGACCCTCACTAGCCCAGCATCTATTAAAGAAATGACCTCTAGCAAATGAGAATGTGTGGGTGCAAACAAGCACTTACACACAAACAAACCGATGCATATGCTCTATAATTATAGATTATGCACATGCAAATACACAAAATGCATGCACTTAAAAACAAAAAAAAATTGCTTGATAACAGTGTGTGAGAAACACAAGAACTTCAATATGATTTCATGTTTATAATACGTCTTTCCCTGCACAGATAATTGTTTATTCTGTTTTAAATTACATGCAGACGCCAACGCACATACATGGATGCACACAATACGTGCAACAATGCAAACCAGGAGGCGTCTCCGGAGAGCTTGCTCCTCTAACGACCGTTAGCTCGTTACCCTTTACAGCTTTAATGATGATGCTGCTTTCTCCAACACTTTAATTACCAATTCTGCACCACGACTGATGAACACGAATTAAAGTGTCACCCAATAATACTGTGATTACTCATTAAGGAACAATGCAAGAGACGGGAACAGATGAACAGAATCAAGCTGTAAACGAGTCATTTGCACGACGGTGTTTCCAGGAACAAGCGGAAATATTTGAGTGTTCAAATCAAACAATTAGGTCATGCTTGTGAAGGGTTTCGAGTGGCCTGGCGGTTTGTTAGCTGACCACCTAGACACTATTTTAAATCATCTCATTATCAGGCAACCAAGTTTCGACCAAGTTTTAACAGCATTGAATGCATCTTTAGCAGAGAACAGGGCTGTTATCGTTAACTGAAACTACAACTATTAAAAACTTTGGTGTTCATTAAAATAAAGCTGAAATAAAATAATATAAATATTAGAAATGTTGCCTGTGAAACTAACTGAAATAAGATAAAGCACTAAAACAACTAACTGGAAAAACAAGAACTAAAAAACCAAGCCAAAACTAAACCTAAAACTGAAAAAAAAAAAAAAAAAAAAAATCTTAATTGAAAAAAAAAAAAAAAAATACATATATACATAAATAAAAACTACAAAATATATGAGGATATATAAATAAATAGTAATTTTTATAAAATAAAATGTACCCAATATTTGCACGCTACATTTTCTGTAATTGTCCAGCTAGGACTACAAGCATCAAGTTACTAGTATTCACATCTCATATGTGATTCTGCTCATATCATGTGATGCATAAACATCTTATTGGTATTAACACCTATGTGTTCATTTATGTAGTAGGATTTCGGTTTCAGATTATAAAGTAGTTGTCAATGAGCCGTGATGCTCATAAAGATTTCAATCTGGTCTGCATCATGTCTCAACAGCATTTCTCCATCTCTTCATGATAATCCAGAATAAATAGTGTCAAAGGTAAACCCCAAAATAATACGTACAGTGAATACGGCACGCAGGTTATGGAGCTGATCGATGTCTTTCACCAAACCTGAGCTGGACCAGCGCACAAGATAGTTTTCACTGCAAGAAAAAATATATATATAGATATTAAATAACATTATTTTCGCAGCATAGTAGCAATTTCAAAATCATAGGACGTATTCCTGATGAACACATATACTGATAAATGTACAGCTTAAATAATGCACTGCAAGACACTTTAGATAGAAAAGCATTTGATAAATGTGTAAATGCTAATGAAAATATAATGACACACTCGAATACAACAACATAATCATTTACTGCTGAAACAAACCATTGAGATTTGTGTGCATGGCACAAATGCTGTGGCTGGTTTACTACTGAGGATGTGAAACATCATGGTTACTGGACACTGAAGCTCCCAAATGTGGGTCAAACTATTGTCAAATTATTAAAACTGACCTAAATAATATAAAAATATTAATAATATAATATTTATAATATTTATAATAGTAATTATAAAAAATGAATTAAATATTTATAAAATTATTAAATATAATAAAAAAGAAAAAATATGTTTGTGCACTGACCTGATGAACTTGGACTCAATCGGGTCATATAGTGACATCAGCACTTCTGCATCTTCTCCGATTTTGCACACAACATTCTTGAGCGTGACGAACAGGGCGAACGAGGGTGTGGAGGCAAACTTGGCCTGCCTGCTCAAATCCAAGTTCTGCTTCTGAGACTGAAAAATTTAAACAAATAAAAAATGATGGCATCGGAGCACACAGTTAGTCTTTCAAATGTGAATCTTAAAGTCAGCAAGACTAATCACACAAGACAGAATCTATATCACATTATAAACAATCTGTATCTGCTGAAAGAGACTCAAGGACAGTGAACATCTGGGCAGGGTCACCTGGGAAACACAGCACAGAAGTGCTGTTGTATTTTCAGATTTTCACCTCGTCATTCAGGTTTGCAACAACATGAGACAGAACTTTCATCTTTATGCGAAGGGTTTCTTTGATCTATTAGGATGTTAAATGAAAACTTCTGTCTGGTAGCATCAAGGGAAGCACCTGACTCATCTAAAAGCACTACAGGTTCAACAGCTGAAGTACAGCAGTCAACAGAGAGACGCTGAGGACAGAGATGTTCAGCTCCTAGAGAAGAATGTTCGAGGGTTTATATGAACACAGTTCAGTCTAAAGAAGCCCTGACCTTCATAAAACTTGAGCTGAGCGGTATCGTATATTCACAATACATTTGAAATAAAATTAAGGAACGTTATTAATATTCTGTAGGGTTTTTCTGGGAAATTTTATTTAGCATTATATGTGTGTGTGTGTGTGTGTGTGTGTGTGTGTGTGTGTGTGTGTGTGTGTGTAAAATTTAACAGAAAAAAATTAAAAAGAAGATAAAAATTTTATATTTTCTATAGTGAAATAGGAATTCTTAATAAAAAAAAAAAAAATAAAAAAAAGTATGTATATAACCAATAATCCAGTCATGTTTTCTATGATATTTTTACTTAATAAACACAAGGAAGGATATATATATATATATATATATATATATATTTTTACTTAATAAACACAAGGAAGGATATATATATATATATTATATAATATATCAGCAAGACTAATCACACAAGACAGAATCTATATCACATTATAAACAATCTGTATCTGTGGATATATATATATATATATATATATATATACACATTGCTCTGATTGGGGGGGGATGGGTGAATATACATTGATGCCACAAATGCTTTTTTTTTCTCTATATCACTATCCATTTGTCACATTGAGCCCCACAGCAAAGATGGGAAGTGAGATGGTTCGCTCTCACACTCTCTGTTCCCATGCAACCTCTCACACGTCAGCGATGGTGTTTCAGAGCTGCAGTCAGGGACTTTTTCATGTGGTTTAGTGGTTGTGCTTCACAACATAGTCACGTCCAAATATAAATATGGAGTAACAGTTAACATTCAAGGTGTTTATTAAACATCAAAGCAGGTGGTGATGAGAAAAATAACCGCAAAGCGAAGAGCCGATGTGAGTGTGCCGCCGGCTCTCAGGCCTTGCACATTCACAATCCAATAACACCAAACACATTCAAAAATCTCAATCCAAATGAATCGCAGGGGTCAGAAAAAAAGTGCCATAATGGATGAAAACAGTCTAATATGGTTTACCTTCTCCTCTTGGATGCGAGCTTCAATCTGCTTGGACGCGGTTTCGTGCGCTCGGAACAGACTGATAGTGCTGGTCAGGTCAGGATCCAGAATATTCCCGTCTTTATCTCTCACCACCAGATCCAGGTCTAAATACCTGGCAAACACACAGAAAAACAGCGTAGGAGACGCTTTAAAACACAGCTGGCTGAAAGAGACGAAGATTTGTGTTCTGCTAATCCAAATGGATGCATCTATTTGGACATTCTCTACTAAATGAATGTGAAAATGAGCATAACAGAAAAAGAATAAAACAGATTAAACTGATTTTCAATAAACGTGAGTAGCACTTAGATTAAGTGTCACAACCATGATGATGAAGTGTTATCAATGGTTTCAGCATGTTGCTATGTGGTTACTAAGGGCATTCTGGATTTGTATCGAAACAAAATAAAAACCACTTTCACTTTAAGTTGACAAAGACAGAGACTTGAACTAAGAACTGAGAGTTTTACATGTGAGTCACTGGTGACTTTTTCACCTAAGCGGTTCGATCGTCTCATCTGTATACTCACTTCCTCCTACAGCGAAAGTTAACAGGAACACTGAAACACTCCAGAAATGAGTGTTAATAATAAACTTGCTGCTATTAGATGGCCTTGAATGTGTTTAAAGAGTGGAAAAAAGTCTGTAAGCCTGTAGCTAGAGGAACTAAATGGAACTGCAATTAGCCCCGCCCCAAACTCACACCATTGGTTGAGCCGATGCAACTCTACAATGGTGGATTTTTAATTCAGTCATGTTATTTTTTTTTTTGTGTATGATTTTCAGATATTTTTTGCTTTAAATGATGGATTGTTAATGTTGTGATTCAGCTTGTAGCTGGTTGGTTTGGTTCATGGCTTATAATGCTTTAACAAAGACTATTTTTTCTGAACAAAGGCCGTTTTGCTTGAGGCTCTGTTTTACAGGTAATAATGTTCTAAATAATGTTCAGTTTCAATCGTTTCACTTTATAAGATCTCAGTATATCATCAGGAGCCACTGGTATTCATTTTGTGTTCTTTGACTCAAAGTGCCAGTAGCTGTTGACTTGCATTTTATGAACCACCACGGACCACGGCTCCAGCTAAAAACTTCTTTACTGCTCTACTGAAGAAAAAAAAAAGTCACCTACATCTTAGATAGTTAACTCCCAGCAAATTGTAATTTTTCGGTGAACTATCTCTTGAATTTGTTTTTTTTTTTTAGTTTTCTGAAATTTTCTGAAAATGCCTGCACATGCAAAAATGCACCACCACATGTTGTGGGGTGTCCTGGGCATATAGTACTTACTGGTCCTTCAATGCAAGTCTACTTGTTTTTTGGTTTGCCAGGTGAGAATCATCTAATAGCATCACCATTTAATACTTAGGGTCAAGGAATTCAACTTTTAGCTCCAAGTAAGAATAACAGCACACCGCTGATTAATAACACAAGTCTTTTCTTCCCCAAATGAAAGCGGAGAAAGTGCTAAAAAAAAAATCTTTCACAATGACCCTTCACAGCAAAAATAGACCCTGAATAAAAATTAATAGCATTAAACGCTCTCATTAAAAGTCAGATTTTATGTAACGGACTGCAGTCGTGACTTCCAGCTCACGCTCTCCCTGTTCCAACACGACCCAGTCAGCACGAGTCAGCAGCTTTGTGTGTGTGTGTTCATACTTGTTCCCGTAGTCCATCTTAGAGGTGACTTTCTGTTTGAGCTCGGACATCTCGTCCTGCGGGAGCGTGCCGGACAGAATCTGGGAGCGCCACTCAATCAAGTCGTAGATCATGTCTCGGACCGTGTTGAACATCTCGCGCTTGTCGCCCTGTTGGAAACAAAGTCTGGTTAACACCCCACAATGTGTGTTAATTCGTCAAAGCGCATGCTGCTTCATAAAGGCACGATGCTCTTAATCACTGTAGACAAACAGCCCTTGAGGGTCATATTGCTTGCTTAGGCAATTAAAAGAGTTTATAAACTGTCAATGAGACACTTTTCAAAAAGGTTTGAAAACTAACTTTAATTTTTAATTTGTATATCACGTCAGAGCTTTTCAACATCTTGCCCCCAGGGGAAAAGGATCCGATTTATTAGAGAAAATTGCAATGTGTCTCAGCAGATGAGTGTTTGTGCTCGGTGATGTCACTGTGATGTGTTATCATCAGAACACTGTCGTTAAGCTCATGATGTCTATTTTCCGAATATATTAGTATGCAAAAAGCAGCTTCAATTGAGTGGGATATCCAAATTTGTTGTATTCATAAAAAGTGGCCAAAAATACCCGGATGACCTAATACATATGGCAAGTGTGCATCTGATGGACACGTCAGTAACAGTGATGGGAAAAGGTTTATAAATAGTGGAGATGTGATGCAACTGACAGGTCACATGACAAAACCAGCATGGCCGGATTGCATTCATACTACATAGAACTTTTGTAGAACACACTTTTTTAATTGTGTGTGCGTGTGTGTGTGTGTGTGTGTGTGTGTGTGTGTGTTTGCACCATGTCAGCATAACAAGAATATTTTCATGGTAAAGACAGAATGATGTTCAGTGTTTAATTGATTTATGATTTGTGTTCAAGGAATAAACATTAAGTAAAAAAAAGTAAAAAAAAAAAAAAAAAATACAAACAATGAAGTAAAAAATAAATAAAATAATAAATAAATAAATAAAAAGACACAATTTACATTAAAAAAATTAAAAAGAAAACAAAAGAAAGATAAGATAAACTTAAATAAAAAATTAAATAAAATAAAGAATATAAGATAAGAAATAAAGATAAAATGAACATAAAAGATAAAATAAAACAAGATAAGACAAATATGAGATAATGATATAATATAATATAATATAATATAATATACTGTAATATAATATAATACAAGTATTTTAATTAAATATATATATTTAGAATGGGTAATTGGGCTTTAGATTTTGCCCAAGTTAAGCAATCGTTCAATAGAGTTCTGTCTTGGTTAAAACATAAAAACAGGGCAGAAAACTTTACATAAGATGTTTACTGTCCAACTTTTCTCCCAAAATTTTTTTTTTGGTGTAAATACACTTTAACAAATCACAAAATAAATTATCTATTAAAAACTGAAGATTTGGGATATAAAAAACTCTTGATGATGTCAGTGATATCTTCTGCGTCCTAATGCATGCTTTTTCATCTACTTATGCATGCTTTTAAGTGTGCAGAGGAAGAATATGCAACTTTTGGGAGAAAATACAAAAATTTGAAATAAACGCAAGCTTACCACATACAGGTCCCTCCATATTGCCGCCCATTCTCGCAGCGTAGTTGTGACCTCATGAACCAGCGGAAGCTCGGTAGGAATGACCGTCTCCTTTTGTCTAAAAAAACAATGATAGAGCGCAAAACAGAAACAGCACAATAAGTGAAGGAGTTTTCCTAGAATATCACTTGTGTGGGAAACAATAGGCTGTTTAACTGCATCCACGTCAGTAATTCCTGCTTACTACAGGCTCCCGAGGACCCTGAGTCATTCAGATCCCTTCATGCCAATGAAAACTAATTACCAGCATCAGTCATCAAAACAGTGCTTATGATATCTGAGCTGGGCTTTGCTCACGATTCCAATTACTCTCACACACTCACACCAAACCAGCACTCACTCATGCGTATTATAATCCTGAACCACGCTTTAAAACCTATTTCAGACTCCAAAATCTCCCATTAGGCAGCAATGGGCTGCTAGAGCGCTAACTTGTTTTAGTAAGATGTCTATGGGAAGTATATTTTGAGCTGTGCTCAGGCTGGACCAAAGCTGATATAATCAGACCAATAACAGAAGTAACAGGATCTTCAGATGCAGCAAAGGAGTGTAAAGTTTAATGATGTTCCAAAAAAAGTGAGCTGCCGTCAAAAACAGCATCCTAACCATCGTAGAGACTCACAAGGTCAGATAAGGAAATACTGGTGTTTAAAGGTCTGAAAATTGTGAGATGTGACAGAAATGGAGGGCGAGCCTGTGGGTCTTTACATGAATAGGGTACTAAATAGAGTGCCAAACTCTTAAAAATACTAAAATATATGAGAAGATATTTTTTCTTAGCAGATGATCACTAAGAGGTGGTACTTAACCTTCAGAAAATGTCAAGGATAAATTTAATATTAAATCAATATTAAATATGCAAAACATGGCAAACCTCATGTAAAATAAACATTAATTGCATTTAGTTGCTAACAATTACAACTGTGTAATTTTTAGCAACATCAAACAAACAAACAAAAATAGACAATTATAAACAAAACAAAAAATAAAAAATAAAATAAAAATAATATAAAATAAAAAATAAAATATAATACAATATATAAAATATAATAAAAGATTTCTTTATATAAAATAAAAAATTAAAATAAAATATAACAAAATAAAATAAAAAAAATATTATAAGCAAATGTCACAATATTCTAAATCTGCACTGGTAATTAATCAATTTTTAATTATACAAAATAACTAAACTATATCTAGTTCTGATGCTTTTGAGTGCAGAATGAAACATAAGCAGATTTATACATTTTTCCCACTGAGTTTGTCCCAACAAATCCTGGAATTGCCTTCTCCGTGCAGGATTTGCAATCTGGCCGAAACAAGTTGGTTTCATTAAAGAGCTTCAGTAATGTCTGCTAAGATGTGGCTAATGCTTTCTTTCCCATTCAACAAATTGCAATTTTTTATGAATATGAATGGACATACTGACCCGCTGCCCTCAACTGTGGCCTCTTTCAGATGTATGTAGCAAGCCGGAAACACTCCCTGGACATACAGGAACACATCAGAAAACACGAAACAAAGGAAAAATTCCAGTTGAGGCCTGCTGAATGATTTTATTAAACAAGAAAGCTGACTGTACTCCGGAAGCGTTTCATACAGTAACTCACCTTCTTCGATTTCCTCCTCAGCCGATACCCTCGATACCATCCTGAGAAGAGCAAGAAATATCACAGCAGTCAGACGGAAATGCCAACAATTACATTACAAAGAGACGCCACTGTGTCCCTGTAGCAAAACTAGAAAATAATATTCTGAGATTATAAAAGACATGTTTCATAAATCTCCCGAAGACACGAAGTGAGGCAGTGGGCATGTCTGCAAGGTATGAACAAATCATTCAACACTGAAGTGTGTGTTACTGAGATCGGCTGAGACTGGAGAGAGGAAAGCTCTGATGATGACATATCTGTGTCCTGAAACGGTGAGAGGTGACCTGAGGTGAAATGAATGGGACACAGGGAGGACTTGACATAAATGGGGTCCTAGATAGAGCGTGTAACTCTTAAAAATAATAAAGAGTAGAAGTATGGTTTTTTTCCCTTCCTCAGCAAATGATGGTTAAGATGTGGTACTTAACCTCTAGAAAATGTCAAGGACAATTAAATATTATATGAGCTGGTTTAAGTTCTATTTATTTTGAATGAGGTTTGCGATTTTTGCAACTATCAAACAACAACACAATTTAAAAATATAATGTGTGACTTTGTCATTTTCAAGGACTAAACAAAGTAAACATCCAAAAACAAAGACAGACAATCCACAGAATAAAATAAAATTAAATAAAATTAAATAATAAAATAAGATAAAATTAAATAAAATAAAATAAAATAAAAAAATATAAAGAATAATAAAATAAAATAAAATAAAATAAAATAAAATAAAATAAATAAAAATTAAATAAAATTAAATAAAAAATAAGAATGCAGGTGATGCTGCCTGAAACAAGGTATAAATGTTAAATATTTTCACTGTCAATTGTTTGTTACAGCTTTCATTGCATATTATGCATGAAACATTGTGCAGTCAGTTGTGCAGCTCACTGGGTTTTGGATCATAAATCCAGTAAATAAAATCTGGAAACTGTTTACCAATACCTCACCAATCCTGGACCAAACTTTGGTTTGTAGTTATTGATATGTTGTTTTTTTAAGTAATTTATTGTAATGTAATTTATTAAATTATAGAAATGTAAATATTATAAGAGAGGATTTAAGATGATTTAAATGATTTATTGTAAATGAGGTTTGCAATTTTACTCTCAAACCAAAATAATTTGAAAATATGATGTGGGATTTTGTAATTTTCAAGGTATAAACATGAAGTAAACATTAAAACAATAAAGAGGGGCAATACACATTAAATACAATAAAATAAAATAATCCAAAATAAAATAAAAGTAAAATAATAAAATAAAATAGATAAAATAAAATGAAGATAAAAAAGTAATATTAAAAGTATACAAAAAGAAAATGAGATAACATAAAAACTGAATTAAATAAAAAATTTAATACAATACTTTGTAGTTATTGATATTTTCCCCATCATTTTTCTTAAAATATCCTTTGTGAAGGTTTAAATGGTTGAGCTTGTATACAGTAATCATCGTTTCATATTGATACTTTGCTGTGTCACATTTAGTTGCAACATAAGAATCAGTGTGTGTGTGTGTGTGTGTGTGTGTGTGTGTGTGTGTGTTTCACCTTCGTAAGTCTCCAGAATGTGTACAGTGTCTCCGATCTGTAAGGACAGCTCTTCATCACTGCGAGTGTCATAGTTATAGATTGCTGCAGACAGAGAACATAAAACACTGTAGTGAGACACATGGCATCAATTTCTGCTTGGTGTGTGTGAGAGTGTGTGAGGGAGGGAGAGAGTTATAGATGATGCAGCAATGCAATAGCTAACCACACAACAAACAACAGCAGCTCAGCAATAAACACCCCCTCCAGTGACACATACAAGCACCCAAAAGATCATGACAATGCAAAGTCTTTGAATGTTTTATATCACGATTTTCAGTGAATAACTACTTTAATTACATTAAATGTTATCTTTTTTTATATATTTTAGGGGCTTGGCAGTAAAAATCGCCATCCATATTCATCATAACACTCCTTGCAGCCCTTGCAAACACTGGTATTTCCTTCAGGAAGTGTGTGATGCCTTTAGTAAACAGACGGACGCTCCATGAGTCGAGTGTTTCTCAGCGACACTGAACGCCCAGATGACCCCGTGACAGAGAGACAGCAGAGGACCTGCGAGGGTTAATTACTGTCTCTATTTCCGTCTCTGTCAGACTCTCACCTTCATTCTCACACACGCTGTTTCTCTCAGCTGACTCAGTCTCTCAGAGAGAGAGAGTAATTACACAACATTCTCTCACACACACACACAGGAACACAAAGCAGCCGTTTCTCTCTGTAATCTCTCTCCCTCCGTTGGTTTCTCTCTGAATTGGAATTGAACACCTCTGCAGCACATCATGACAAAAACATTTCAGTGCACGTCCTTTCAGACGGCGAGTCTGAGAAATGTGTTGTGTACCTGCAATTACACGCATACGAACCAATCATTATAAGCTACTAAACTATACAAAAGAGAAAATAGCTCTGAAGAGCCAGATAAACACAAGCAAACAACTGCCACATGACATTTCAGATCTGAATGTTAATCAACACTTGTTGAGCTCCTAAGAAAAATATTACTAGAGTATTTATTTATATTTTGAATTAGCCTATATTTTATTACTTGCATTTTCATTTAAGCCATTTTATTTTTGTTTTTTTTATTAGTTTTTATTTATTTACTTATATGATTTTTATTAACTATATATATATATATATTTTTTTATTTTTTACTTATTTTATTATATTTTTTTTTTTTATTTATTATATATTTATATATATTATAATACTTATATTATTTTTATTAACTATATATATATATATACACATATATACACACACACATTTCTAATTTGCATTAATTTATTTTTAAGTTTTAAAACTTTTAGTATTAACTGATTATTGTTGTTGTTATTTCTAATTGTGTCTAATTTTATAATATTTCTAAATATTATTTCTAATATTATTTTTAATTTCCATTGGGAAGAGAGTAAGGTTTTTATTTATTTTATGTATTTATTTATTTATTTTTAAAGAAATTAATGTTTTTGTACAGTAAAGATGCATCTCTTTTTCAAATAAACTGTATACAAATGTTTTTTTTGTTTGTTTTTTTTCAAATAATTTTTTTTTTTTTCCTTCTATTCGTCAAAGAATCCTGGAAAAAATATACATCTACAAAATATTGTGCAGCACAACTGTTTTCAACAGTGATCATAATCATAGATGTCTCTTGAGCAGCAAATCAGCATATTAGAATGATTTCTGAAGGATCATGTGACACCGAAGACTGGAGTAATGATGCTGGAAATTCAGATTTGATGACAGGAATAAATTACATTTTTCAAAATATAGAAAACAGCTGTTTTAAATAGAAATTTTGTATTTTAAAATTTGTATTTAAATGAAATAAATGCAGCCTTGGCGATCATAAGCATAAGAGACTTCTTTTAAATATATTTTTAAAAATCTTGTAAAACACACAGTGTACTGAATGCATACTGAACGCATACATTTCTCTCCATCTAAACAGAGCTTTAATTACTGTATACACACTGAACATTTCTACAGACTATATACATAATGTGGCATGGCATCCCAACTAAGTCAGACAAACTTGAAAAAGCCACGAGCCAGCAGAGCTTCCGCTCATCCGCACACGCTCCAGACAACCAGATCCGCACATCAAATCCCATATGCTGGCGTTCTGATCGTCCCACAAGAAACCAATCCAATTACACAACAAACAATACATGGAGAGTCAGACACTTCCACGATAGGAGAGCAGAGTAATGCCTAGAGAAAGCAGGAAAAGGAAATGGTTGAGAATATGTCCCTAACGTGCATACAAGTCACAAACTGCCACAGATTCTGCTCTTATCTTAGTAGGAAGAACACTGTACCAGATGACATCTCTCTGAGTTTTTTTCTCATACAGACGCACACACACTCGAGGAAACGCACACATAAACACACAAATGATCATTTGAACTCAGCTCAGACTGCTGTGATTGCAACCACAACGCTTGGCTAACAGGTGGCTAAACACCACATTAATGCACACCCACTACAGGTTATTTATTATAAAAGAGAAATTTACAGCGTGAAATAGAGGAACTGAGGAAAAAAGTGAGCCACCTCGGTGTCTGTCTACATAGACAGCAACCTTCTCAGGCAGGATCTTTATTTACAGAGATAGAAAACAATCAATCAGTCAAATAATAGAATGGAATCAATTATTTGTAAAGCAAAATATTAACATGATATTATCCTGATGCTACGAATGAAAACCAAGTGAGCAAAAAAACTTAAAATAAATATAAATAAATATTAGAATATTAATAATAAAATAATCCTGACAACACTGAGATAACCAAGTGATAGGGCTGCACCATTAATCTTAGAAAATGTAATGTGAATACAGATGACAAAACACTAACCAAAACCATGAGTTTGTATTATCAGGTAGTTAAATGAAGTCAGTGTATAGTCAGTGGAGGTCGGTTAAAGGACACATGAAATGTTTATTGCATTACCCTGCTGAAAAAAAAGAAAAAAAAAAAAAAAAAAGCCTAAACTGGTTACTGATTTTAGTTGGTCATCCAGCCCGGTCTTTGGTCTGGCGTCAGAAGGATGGTTTTAGAGGGGTTTTGACCACTTCCTTAGCTGGTCAGTCTGGGAGACCAGCTGGAACAACCAGCTAAAACCAGCTTGACCAAGCTGGGAGACCAGCTCAAACCAGCTAAGTTTAGGCTGGTTTTAGCAGTAATTTCCAAGCAGGATAAAATCATTGTTATTAATAATCGTGATTATAATTTTAATCAAAATAATCGTGATTATCAGTTTAACCAATATTGTGCAGCCCTACAAAGTGAGTAAATAAAATAAAAATAAAATAAACAAATAAAAACATATTAGTACCCTTAGACTATTGGAATAACAAAGGGCAAATAAAATAAATGTAAAAAATAAATCAATCAATTTAAAAACAAACATTTAAAAACACACAAAATGTTATTATACTATAAAATGAATATTACCATCATGATACTACTAAGACAAACAAGCAAGCAAATGAAATAAAACAACAAGCTGAAAAAAAATAATTAAAAAAAAAAAATTAGATCCTGACACTATTGAGATAATAAAACTATAAATATAATGCATAAAACTGAACCTATTGTGATAACCAAATATTTTTATTTAATAATATTAAATATTTTTAAAAAATGAATAATATAAATTGGATGTTGCCATCCTGATGCTACCTGGATAACCATGTGAGCAAATTAAATTAAAATTAAATATTAAAAAAAAAATTATAAACAAATGAATATTACTATCCTGACACGACTGAGATAACCAATTGAGCAATAAATAAATAAATAAATAAATAAATAATTCCTGGCTCTGTTGACATAACACAGTGAGGAAATAGAATAAAGTAAAAAAAAAACAGGCATAATGTAAAATAATTTCACTGCCAATTGTTTGTAGCTTTCATGTGCATGTTATGCATAAAAACATCACGTTCAGTTGTTGTGCAGCTCACTGGGTTTTGGATCAAAAGACTAAACAGAGAGAGGAAGAGAGGAAGAGAGGAAGAGAGGAAGGGAAACACACAAAGAGGATCAGAGCAGTATGAGAAGACCAGTGTGTATGCGACTCTGACAGGAAGTTCAGGCCCCTAGAGGCGCCCGTGTCCCCCGAGAGAGAAAGCAGACGCTTCAGTCGCCTCTCTTCCAGCCTGGCTCTGAGTGAATGGAACCCATTGAGCCGAACGCAGACACCAGCTGCAGTCACTCGCCTGCCCTCCAAACCTGTATCTAAACCAGCTAGAGATGAAACGCTATCAACATTTCATATCACAATTATAGTTACCAAAATAATCAGCCTTTAACCACTGTTACCACATCTATATATATATATATATAACAAATATATAACATAAAATGATAACTGCAAATCCGTGTTTCGCTGCCTGGAGTCCATTTGTTTCTGTGAACTGCAGGAATCCATTTGCTTGTCTTTTCCTGTAGCTTTAAGCAGTCTTTAAAAATATACCTCCGAACTCTTGTCAAATCTATTTGTACAGTCAATCACAAAGCTCTTTCTTGTTTCAGATGTGTATTGTGCATTCTATTGCAGCATTCACGCTGAAAACCAATGATGCCAGTCTTTTTTTTTGCCTTTTCAGTCTTTTTGCCACTCAGTGTGCAGAACCGCAGTCACAACAGGTGACAGTGCCGTCACATGCATACCCGTTATTTACAGACAGTTTTCTAATCGTGATAATCAAATACAGTTTAAATGATAGTTAAATTTGAAACAGTAAAACTAACCATAGAGACCTTTTATCGTGGTTTACATCAGACCTGCAGAGACACCACAGAAAACGGTCAGAGCAGTCGGTCTTGAGGCCTAAAACATGGGCATTATCTGTAAAGCACTCTATAACGGCAGGGAATCAGATGTGCGCAGCCCTATTGAAGTCACGGAGTCAAAAGCACACAAAAGGAATGATAAAATAATGTCAGATATCTGGCCGTAGGTGATGAGGAGTAACTCCAGTCAGGAAATAACCGGCCATTACAGCCAGGTTGCGTGAGCCGCCCGTAGCATAGAGAGCAGGAGCGGAGGAGAAAAAGAGACGCTTGGATTCAAAAGACGCTGAGAATAAGGCAGAGGCTGAACAATTTCTAACAGAATGGATGACACATCGAAGGTGCTCGAGCAAAACTTTATCAGTTTCAGAGAGCCGGGAGGGTTTTATAACATAAGAGCAGGTCGAGGGCTTCTCTTTGAGGTCTAGAAGTGTAATAAAGGATTTTATTGTCTCTCTTACCCTGACATTTCAGTGTCACTATAAAGTCTGGTCCATCCTGCAGTTTATTAGTGGTGTTTGGACAAACCCTGAACCCTGAGTATTAAGCTTCATGGTGTATCTCGGCCCGAGGCGTTTGTGCTACAGATAAACTATTATTTTTTTTCTAAACAACAGAAGTTTTCACCTGATTGAATCAGCCATAAACATACAAGTGAAGGACTTGTAGGACTTGTAAACCTACATGGGCCGTATTGAGGGTCTAGCTTGCTAGAGACATGAGATTGGGGTCTTCTGACTTTGCAAACCTAGAAACCATCCAGAACACCCTAGCAACACACTAACAGCTAGCCTCAACACCCTAGTAACACATAGTGGATAAAAAATAAAATAGCAAAAATTAATTTAAAATAAAGAAACATCAAATATAAAAAAAAATAAGCTAACCAAGTAAGCCAATAAAATAAAAATACAAATATTTAAATATTAAATAAATAAATAAATAAAACAAAGCATCCTTATTCTAATAAAAAATAAAAAGCATCCTGATCAAGTAAGCCAATAAAAAAAAATAAAAAAATTTAATATAAAGAAACATCTCTTAAAAAATAAAATAAATAAAAAACATCCTGATGCTACTACATTGACCAAGTGAGCCAATAAAATAAAACAAAAAATAACCAAAATAAATTCTCATGAGGCCATCTGAACAACACAACAAAAAGCAACTAGTTTGGAAAGGATCTTGCTGATTTTGTGTGCAATATGCGTCATCTAAAGCTGAAGAGCAGGTTTTTGGTTTGCACAAACTTCTTTTCACAATCAAATGCAAGACATCAACATTGCTGTCAGTGTGACCACAGTCAACTATATACAGTCTATCCTCAATGTCACTGTCTAGAGCTGTAAAAACAACACAGAAACTAAACATGTGCCGGTGTTTCTCACACACACACACTAACATGTGCATACTGGTAACTAAAGCACAAGTCGAGCCCTGCTTTCAATGGAATGAGGAAAAACATCATGAGCTTCTTTTCCTGATCTTTAATTAGGGTTTGCAGACCAGAGAAAGCGCTCTGATCACATTACTTTAGACTCAGATGAAACAAAAGAGCCTCCCAATTGAAGAGAGAGCCAGAAATCACAGATTCCAGCTCAAATTCACTACAGATCACAGACGGTCATGTTTGTTCACGCTGAGCCCCTGCAATTAACCTGAAATTCAACAAAGATGCTAAATAGGCCTATTTCTGTATTTTATTTAGGGTGGAAAGAGAATGAGAGATGCTTATTCACTAGAAGGATACTGAATATTGGCTACTATTTTTTTCAATAATAGTATGCAAAACAGTATGCAACAATAAAACAAATAAAATAGCAAGATGCTGAACTATTATTATTATATGACCTTATTATGTGCATATCAGGGTTATTTTAGTTAACCAAAACCATAAAAATAATTAAAGTAGATGAAATAAAACAAATAATATGAATTTATTTTTGTTTAACTTGAAGTACTAACATAAAAAAAAAATGATTTGCCTGGTAATGTAAGTGAAGTTAAGTGCATTGCATTGTGGGATACAGTATTTCATGCAGTGTGCTCTGGTTGTATAAGGCACATCTAAGCAAAAGTATTATGCTATCTGAATACAACATGCATGCAGAAAATTTATGCATATTAGAACTAGTATAAACAGTATGGAAGTGTTATAGTATGACAAAACAAAGAGAGAGAGAAAAAGAGAGACATACTTGAGATGCCGTAGAAATGGGGAACGGGGAAAAGAGGCTGATGAAGAGATGAGATACCATCATGTTGAGACAGTTCTACTATACAGTTCAGAAATTCAGTCAACAAGTAGAAACAAGCCTGATGAAGCTGAAGCTACAGGCAGACAAAAAACATACAACATTTGTGTTTGTGCAATAAAACAACATCTGTAATGGCCTGAAATGCAGTGGAAAATTGTGGCACAATTTTAATAATTCCTGCAAATTCCATGTTCATTATGCTGTAAATTCCCACACAATAATTAGCTATAATTTTTTTTTTTTTTTTTTTTCACAAAAATTATTCTCGAAGTTTCGTAAATTACGATTGAACCCCTGATGTTACATGGATTATTTGACCAATCTCGTGTTACTTACATTGCTGTCTATGGGAGGGTCAGAGAGCTCTCAGAATGCATAAAAAAATATCTTAATTTGTGTTCCGAAGATGAACAAAGGTCTTATTGGTTTGGAAAAACATGAGGGTGAGTGGGAACAGACATTTATATTAAAAACACCTGTGGGTTCAAATAATAAAAAAAAAAGCAAGTGCTCATTCATATGCACATGAAAATATTAATTTAACAAACAATTGACATTTCTTGCATGCTATTAATCAAAACTGCAGAGATTACACATTTGCATCGATTTCCGTGTTTGAATGTCCTGTGCATTTTGATACGAATACACATTTCAAAAACACATTTTTATGCTTACATACTGTATATGTCTGTCACAGCCGCTACTCTCCAAGTAAATAAATCAGCCTGTATGATGCATCCATTTTCAGACAAGCATTTCAAGCACTGTTACTGCTTTGCTTGTGGCGAGTCTTATAAGCTAAAATACTGTATTTCCTCTGTATTTTTTTTTTTTTTTTTTTTGATAAAAGTTCAAAATATTTCAAGCAGCTTTCAACATCTTCTGATCGACAAAACAACCCCGTCTTATTTTTATGCAACAGCAGCATTAACATTTATTAACAAACCAACTTCAAAATGTTTGTGAACTTTCTGCTTTCATAACACTTTTTTTTTCTGTTACCTATCCATGATTATTTATAAACACACACTCGCCGTCATATCACACTAATTATAACCCAGACACAATTCCACAAAGTCTGGCAGTGTTTCTAAAGATCTTCATTAGACTTGCCACATTATTCTGACAGGAGAACAATCGTGAAGGGAGGCAAACTTGCACTAATTATCTCGTTTTCATCGAGCGCAGATCCAGCAGCACAGAGCGCCATCACTGAAACATGCCCTACAACCTGACCCGGAAACTGTGTGTGTCATGTCCAATCTGAAGCGGGTCAGACGCCCGCCGTTCATCATCATTATCCTCACACAGCAGCGGGTCAGCGTCCGTGATGCCAACGCACCTACAGTCCTGCTGTCTAATTGCTTCGTTTTAATTGGCCGAGTACACTTAAACTTCTGCAGGTCCCAAATTTAATAATAGGAAAATAATTGCTCCAGACTGTTTGGAGAATTACCATAATAGAGTCAAGGACACTAGAAGACATGTAGGAAATGAAGCGAGCTTACATGTGTGAAGACAGTTAGTGCAACATCAGACTCGATCATAATTCTATATTACAGTGAAATCATCAAATCAAAATTTTACACATTAATGTAAACAATGCAGTAGACTCATTTTCTGGAAAAATCAACAAATGTTTTATGAAAAACATAAACATGCAGTATTTTTAATCAATCCAATGAAATTTAATTAATTGAATTAATGAATGAAATAAAATATTGTTTAAAAATCTGTATTAAAATGAAATAAAATTATAAGAATGAAAGAATAAAACATTAAATTCTATGTAACTATTATTAAAATTAAATTTCTGAAAATTACTATAAGTTGAATTAATTTATTTAGATGAATTCAAAATTAATCAAATTTAATTCAACTAAATTTAAATACATTTAAATATAATTAAATTTAAACAGGTACATTTTAATTAATATATTTAATTCAAATTACTTAAAAGAAATACAAAACTTTACACAAACTGAAGAATATATTAAAAACTAAAACAAATTGAAATAGATGGATTTAAATAAATATGCAATTAAATATAATAAAATTTCAATAAATATTACAATACAAATAAACTTTATTTTTTTATTTTTTTAAATAATAGATTAGAAATAGAAATAACACAATTGTAAATTACATTTTAAAATATAAATTTAAATGAATAAATGTAATCAAAATACATTTACATAGATGCATTTATAAATAAATAGATTTCTAACAAGTAGTAGTTGTGAAGTTACTTGCATCATGAATTTGCTGATACCACCCACTGGGAATACAACGAGAAAAGAGACACAAAAGATGAAGACGGGCCAAATCAAATTGTGCAATCGAAAGTGTGAAAACAGCCACAAATCACGGTCAACAAAGAGAAAACATCCATTATCTCAAAATACCATTAGCTGTTCTGATCGATTCCTTCTGAAGTGGAGACGCGCAATTAGCCACATATATACACTACGGTTTGAGCGTTTGGCGTATCAGGCGTGTGCCTATAGATCATGTGCTGGTGCGCAGGTTTCACTGTGGGCAGAGGATAACGAGATGAGCGAGGAGAAGATGGGCCTGGTGAGAAACAGCGGGAATCTCCCTGAACGCGAGGGTCAGCACTTCTGAGGCAGAGAGGATTGTGGCGTGTGCAGGGGTCAGACAGCAGCAAACACCCACACTAACAAATCTGGCAGAGAGACAATCGCTTCCTCGCAGCTCAATATTTCCTGAGCAACATGATCGTTTCATTAATGCATACAGCAAAGCGGGTTCAAAACGTGTGTCTGTAAACAGACTCACTTAATTAGCAGTGTTTGCTAAGGTGAGCAGCACTATTATTATTGCTAATAGTAAGGGTTAATGGTGTGAAACATCAGATCATGTAGCTTCTTACGTTTGACAATTAAATGCAGCAAATCATACATATTTTACATAATCTCACTGCATAAAATGAAGACCTACTCTACATTTTGTCTTATTACCAAACTAATGTAGATTATGAGCAACAGAGCAATGTTCATTTAACCATTAAGTATGCTATTTCTACTGTAAAATAAGTTATGCTTGCAAACAATATTTGCGTATTTTGTTCCTCCATCAACTTCAACATTTTATAAAAACAGAAACTACCAGACTGTAAGTATGGAAACATCTCAAGTAATGGCATCACAATACAGTAATATCTGCTGGAAAATTAACTCAAATGTTTTATATACAGTAATGCCTATTTTTTATGAAATTGATCAAAATTAATAAATAAATAAATAACTACAATTAAAATAAAATAATTAAAATTAGACTTAAAATGAATTTAAATACATTAATAAACCAATTAAATTAATTAATAATTTATTTAAATAAATGAATGAAAACAAGCAAACTAAAAGAAAATAAATAAATAAATAAATACAGTCATGCATACAAAACAAGCACACTAAATAAATAACTAAAACAAATATATAAAGTGTGTTGTTTATTTTTTTTTTTTTTTTTTTTTACTTTTTTTTCCAAAAAATAATTACTTTTTTTTTTATTTTTTTAGTAAGTAGTATATTATTTAGTGTTACCAAAGTAATCCATGTCATGAAAAAATAAATGTATTTTTAACACTTTAAAATCAAAAATATGCAAAAAAAAAAAAATGCCACTGGGGTATACAGTCCATAAATCGGTGCTCTTTGGATATTTCTTAATTCATCAAAAAACTTTTACTTTCAAGGCACTCAAAAGTATAGCGAAAAATAAGAAGCCTTTATTATAACATGGCTTTACATTAAAAACAACTCCTGTCCTGTAGCATGCCTACTAAGCAACTGAGCAAATGTCACGGATATAATTGAATTGCACTCGGCTTTTACTTATGAGAAGTTTGCATAAACGTCATGATTCTTTATAGCCACATACAGTAGGTAGACAACCAGAATGTGTAATACCGCCGCGGTATGTATATGTGTGTATACTGCGGTCACAGTGTTTCACGTATCAGGTCATGCAGACAGTTTGATGGTTTATCTATATAATGATCATGGGACACTGAAGACTTCAGCTTTGCATCACCAGAATAAAATTACATTTTAAAATATACAGAGATATTTTAAGAGTGACCGTCATGACCAGATCGACATGCTCGCAGCAGCACCTCTCTTTTAAACTCTCTTAATGGACCGATGAGACTGTGGCCCCTGGATCCCAGTTAAGCAGTAAAGTAGAATTAAAAAGATAGGATGTCGAGAGACAGAAGAGCAGGGGTTAACTCTGGACATTCATCATGTCAGCCAATCAAAAGCACATTTTTAATGAGCTCAGGGAACTCTGGTGTTCATGTATAATTATAGTATATAATAATTATATTTTAAAACATTTTTTTTATTCTGACTGGTTAATTTTAACATCAGCATTAATAACAAGCTGCAGTCCACAAGATTTAAACATTTTTGAATAAAATTATTGAAATAATATCAGTATGAAATAAATAATTATACCTAGACTGCAGTCTATTTATATTAGCAATTGTTAGATTTTCTTCTAGATTTTTACCAGCAATAAACCAGTAATAAATAGGACTGACAATCCATGAATAAAATAAGAATACATTTTAAAATGTAATTTAAATATTTAAAGACAGAAAAATACATACATAAAAAATAAAAAAAATTAAGTAACTATTGGAAACTACTGCTAGGAAAATGTATGTAGACACATTTGAAGAAAGCATTAAAATTGTATGTTATATTTAACTAACTAACCATAATGCCATATATTCTGAATATCAGCTTTTGACTGGAACATGAAAAATCTGTATATTGATTAACATAAATCAATAATATCATCATGGCCCAATTTTCATGATCCAGTCAAAAGCTGATAAATAAACAGAGTAGAAAAGTAAATTCAGAGACTGAGTTTTTTTTTTTTTAACATCATGAAAAACTGAAGTCATAGAACACAAACAATTCCAAACAACAGGACAAAAGCAGCAGTGGCAGCAAAGGCTCTTGAGGCCAAACACTTCTTAAAAGCCCTGAGACATTTTCAAGAGCCTCTTTAAAAACCAAAGGAGCAAAAAAGAAAAAGGAACTGAAAATGAAAATCCTGACCCAAATGCTCACAAACAGAATCCCTGATCGATATTTCACACATAACGAGAGCGTTATTCCTCCTGGTCTTTTCTAACTAGATGAATATCAGTCTCAACAGCACATCTGTGCAAGCTGCAGCTCTATTGTGCAAGCGGTGAGGTAAAGCTCACATTTTGATGATTCGCTCTGAAGCCCTGAGTCATCAGCTATTGTTGTTCAGTGCACAACAATGTGTTCATTTCAGGCCTGCACACAATAAAACAATGACAGAATCAATCTCATAATAGATCCAGCTGAACATTTTAAAAAGGTACAATCACCTAAAAATGATCATTCTGTAATTTGCTCACCCTTGTTTCAAACCAGTAGTGATGACATCTATCAACTAACATCCACCATTGGAAAAAAACACCATAAAAGCAACATAAATTAGTTTTGTTCTCTCTCTGCGTTCATCACTAATCACGCAACTGCTTCCGTGTATGACAGATGGCGGAAGTGATAGAAAAAAGTGTTTATTACGTTTGAAATATTGATATTTTTCTGACAAAAATGCATGGATTCGCTACAGGAGGCCTTTATTCACCCCCCGGAGCCATGTGAAGCATGTTTTATTATGAATGCGCACACTTTGTTTAACATGTTTTGGACCGTTGAACAGAAACAGCCCCTGACCGCAATGATAGAGCTTAGAAGTGCCAGGACAATTTTTATTATATCGCCGATGGGATTCGTCTGAAAGAAGAAAGTCATTTACACCTAGGATGGCTTGAGTGTGAGTAAGGATTTATTGAATTGATAGAAAATTTATAAAATATTATAATTAAACCTATTATACTTAAATAAATACATTAAGTAATATTATTGACTAATTAAAAATATATTCATAAAAATTTTAAATAAACATTGGATAAACAAGTTTAAAAAAAAAAAAAAAAAACTCATTTACATAATCTAAGGTTTAAGGTTAGAAAAGTTTATAAAAATTAAGATTTCTTTAAGACTAATGAAAATTAAACTTTATAAGACACCATGAAATAGATTACCTAAAAAAAAAAAATTACATTTATTTAATTAATTAATTGAATATTGATCAATTTAAACTAGCTATTAAAATAAGTATCATTTTAAAAAATACAAATAATTTTAGATAATTGTTTACAAAATTTTTTATGTAAATATTTATACAATGACAAATATTTGTAAAAATTTATTTTTTGTACAACAAAAATGAATAAATAAACAAAATATATACAGTTATAGTAATAAATTATAGCTAGAAAGAAAGAAAGAAAGAAAGAAAGAAAGAAAGAAAGAAATTGCATTAAAAATAAACATTATATGAACAATAATTAAGCAAACAAATTCATATAAAGCTTAATACATTACAATAAAATAAGTAAATAAATAAGTAAATACATTTAGATTAATTGTAATATTTTATCAAGAAAAGACTTGCTGGTGAGACAGTGTATGGTATGCTAATCAGGATGACGTGTAGAACAATAGCTCTGTTGGGCAGCTATAAGAGACGTCACACAGGTCTGCTGCATCTACACACACACAATAGACCAATTCATGAAACACCACGAGTCTCAAATCAACCACACATTCGCTCAACAAACCTCACTAAAACAGCACTATTACAGCTCATCCCCATTTGCTCTGTCTCTCACAGATCCAGCGGAGCAGAGTCATTAATCTCTGTCGCTCGTGAAGACGCGACTGGACACGCGCACAACTGGATTCTTAAAGCCATGTCATCGCTGACATTTACTAGCATGTCGCTCTCTGACAAGCCCAAAGCTGGAGCCTGTTTGATAGAGGACGCTATCAGGGGTCTCACGGGGCCTCATTGTTTCGCCAGTGAAACATTAGTTCAGAATAACAAAAGCACAGAGATGATTATACTTTCAAAAAGACTGACCAAGTCTTTTCTCATATACAATGACACCAAAGAGAGCGCTGTTGAGCACCAAAACTGACAAAAAAAAGCACATCATAAAGGCCCCAATATACTTCAAACGAAATCAAAGAACGAACTGATATGACATCATTTCAAACAAAATAATGCTGAAACAGCTCACCAAAGTGAACTTTCTGGGGGAGTTTGTTTTGGCTCCTAAACAACTTTGAGCTTCCATTGGTCCGTGGCTGTTAAGCAATCGGTGGGTGTGTTCTGAAACTACACCTTCTTTGACGTGCAATTTTTTTTTCCCAGATTCGTTTCTCATTCTACAGACGTCCGAGCACAGAACAGCATCTCCTGAATACAGTGTCGATTAGCTGAGCTGGCACAGATATATCCGCACCTGTACGATCGCTCACGGAAAGACTTTAAAGATTCAGAGAAAGCATTTAATTCCTAGAAAAAAATTGCATGTTAAACCATACTGCTGCTGTTCCTGCTGTTGTTGTTGTTCTTTCAATAAGCAAATTTAAAGGGTAGGCCTATACAATAAATGAATTCCCAATGAACATACAATAATAAACCTTTGTTTTTATAAAAAGTAAATCATGACATCACATAAAATATGAAAAGGTGTAACAATTTATCCAGTTTAATAAATGTACACTAAAAAAAATTAACAAACTGACTCCAATATTTTTTTCCACATCATGCAGTTCCGATTTCTTTGTATGTGTGACCTGCCGATACCGATTTTTGCCGATTGCGATTTTCTTTCAAAAAACTATAACTGACAGCATACACAAACAAAAATCTATACTTTCTTTGAATGCAAAAAAAAAAATTACATTAAAAAAATGTTAAACATTACAATATGGACAAACTTACAGATGTTCTCTCACTTAAACAACTCTCCAAATAAAGTGCTCTGTGACTAGAAAAGCGGTGGAAATAACAATTAATTGAAAAGGAGATACTGTATAGAACAAAACAGATGTCATTTCCTACTGTTTCTTAAATTGTCATTAAATGTGTAATAAGAAGAAACTGTAGAGCTGTTACCATTTAAATGAAATCAGCATCAACAAACTCCATCTTTCCACTGCAGGAAACACAAGCTGCATCTGAAGTGGCATTGGATGCATTCACACAGACGAATGTTTGTTGGATGAAGCTGAGGTGCTATAAATGCATTTACACTGCAATATTTCGAATACATAAAGATTTTTATAAGATTAAGAGTTTTACCTATTTTTTAAAAAAACAAATATGAAATGTTGGGAAAAATGCAATGATAGTTTTCAATATGAAACCAAACCATTCGGTGGGGGCAAATGACTGTTTGAATGAGTGAGTCATTCAGTCCTTCAACAGATTCATTCAAATGGCTGATTCATTCAGAAACGAGGCAAGTAACTATCTTTATGAACAGTTTACTAAATCATTGACTCACTTGATTCATTCAAACACGTGGATTGCTGTGTTGCTCAGAGACACAAAACAGTTCTGCTGTGGCTTTGATTGGAACTATATTCGTCAGCGAAATTGAGCAAAAACACTCAATATTGTGTCTAAAATGTAAGTCACTCAATTTTAACTTCTTGTTTATTGACCGGCTAATCACATTGCAATCGTCTTGAAACATTTTCGTGCAATGTTGCATACCTAAATCATTGCAAATTTCTTTTTTTCTTTTTTCTGTGAGTGCTGTTGCGCTCATTTCGTTTGATTTCTGCAAGAGTCTCTCTCACACACTCATTCATCTGGCTAGACTTGTGCCAGTATTCGGTAATGCGATATATCGCGGTAATGAATATGCACGATATTGTTATCGTAGGCACTTCCAAATACCGAGAATAATTATATATTACAAATTATTCAGAATTTGAAATGCATTTTAAGAATACTTTTCCCATCAACTGGTCAAAATGCACAACACCGTTTGTATGCTGCTTTAAAGACCCGTGTGAACTCTGATGTAAATGAGCACGCACAAGAAACACATGGAGGAACACGTGAGAGACTCGCTGAATGAAAGCACATTCACTCTCTGACAGCAGATGGCGCTAAACTACAAAAACTGCAGCCCTTACCCTGGAAACCCCATAAATAAAAGCAGCTGCTACTTTCTAAACATTTAAATAATATAAAATAATATTTATATATTTCCATATTTTTTTTTTTCCATTTTAATCTGGACTATAACATGTCCTAGATATTGTTTGAAAGTGTTTTGATTTTTTATTGTTCATTAACACTTTACATTAGGGTTCATTAGTTAACAAACTGCCAATGAAAAATTAGTCTAAACATTCATTAACCTTAGGTATTCCAATATTCAATAACACATTGTTAAAATCAAAAGTTGCAAGTAACTGTTATTTAATGAGCTAACATGAGCTAAGACTTGTATTTTTTAACAAAGATTAATATCTTCTGTAGCAAATGTAGCTATTGCTCATTGTGGATGTTAATGCATTAACTAAGGTTAACTAATGAGGTCTTATTGTAAAGTGATACCTATGGGTCTTTAAAGTTCTTTTGCACTTTAATCGGTGTAAAATTTTTAACTTTAAATATATTTTTGTATTGCTTTATTGCATTTAAATGTTCAGTTATTTTTGTTATAAGAAAAAAGTTATTTAACCTGTTATACTGTATTATGACCACTGTTTTAAAACTTAATTTCAATACCGTGATAATACCGCATACCGTGGTAAAACATGATCAATTAATCGCAACATGAAAATTTGATACCGGCATATCCCTACATCTGGCACAACAAAAATACATTATCAGTCGCCGTAAGTGTGATGTCAAAACAGACCGGCTCGGAACTGGCAGACTGACCGACCAGTCACCGGTCTGAGCCGGTCATGCGGAAAATCAGCCAATTCCAGTCCCTGGCTGGTCGATTGGTGCATCTCTATCAGAAATGTTTCTTAAGCAGCAAATCTGCATATTAGAATGATTTCTGAAGGACCATGTGTCACTGAAGACTGGAGTAATGATGCCGAAAATTCAGCTTTGATCAAAGCAATAAATGACATTTTAGAGTATATTCAAATGGAAAACAGTTATTTAAAAATGTAATAATATTTTGCAATATTACTGTTTTTATGGTATTTTTGATCAAATGAATGCAGCCTTGATGAGCATAAAAACAACAACTCACACTGTCTGTATGTGAGACTACTGACATATTAAGCACAACCAGCTATTCAGAGCAGTATAAACAAAGTTAATTTTCTCCAAAAACACTCAATGTTCATTTCAGCTGTAAAAAACAAATGAATTTGACTCAAAGGCATCTTTTCCTGACTGCTAATGTGCCGACTTATGGATTCAGAGGTTGTTCCACATTTTGAAAAAAAAATCTAATTCAGACTCACTGCTGAAAGCCTCCAGGACATTTGCACTTTTACGCTTGACCTAATGGTCGGACGTGGTTTTCTCTTTAATTCTGCACTGTCTGGTCTCCAGAGTGGCTGCACTGAGTCCAAACAAAGACCACAGACTCATCTCAGTCAACGGGATGGGGTGAGTTAAATATGCCAGAGAGATGATGTTCATATCTGCCCATCTGTCACAATGGCTGGGCTGTATGAATGGAGTAAGACTGGCCTTCGTAACCGAACGTGTGTGTGTGTCATGCAGGGTAATGACCCTTTATTTCAGTCAATAGCACATCATCAACCATCTGTCCAAAAGAGAGACTTAGATCAGACACCAGCAGGACAACGGAGGCACAATCAATACACACACACACACACACACACACACACACACAACTTCTGCTGAATGTGATGAACAGATCAACATTAAAACTCAGTCAATGCCACAAGTCAATGAGTGTTTTCCCACCAAAAGTGTATTTATTAAATGACAGAAGTGTTACATAATGTTACAGTGTTACATAATAGCTGTTTAAATAACTGATATAAAATAAAAATAAAAAATAAAAAAACCCGTTATTTCAGCATTCTCCCTCTTGTTCGCTGTCATTGTTAACAGTTCTGTCTAATACAGATAGACGTCTGTCTAATAATCAGATAGAATGGTTAAACAAATTATAATGATTGCTTTTATATAGTTAGTAATAGAAAGGCAAACATTATAATACATTCTCGTTTGCCGTCAGCATTCAGCAAATACGCTTTTACATCATTTAAACAAATCTTTGAATGACTAATGAACATGTCATTTCAAAAACCTTGCAAACTTAGTCGAATCCAGCTGTGAGATCTTTTGAACTGTGGATGTGTGTCCGGCACGATCACGTGTTCTCTGTGTGACGGTCGGTCTGAGTGAACTGATGCTGACAGGAGGAGAGTTCGGCTTCAATAACATGTGCGATCTACAAACTTTAAACTCATGATTTCAAATTATGCTGCGCTTCATGCTTTTGCCCATTGTCATATTTATGTCATTTTCACTGTGTGCTGTATGTAAAATGAGTGTTACCTTGGCTTTATTTGAAAAAAAATGTATCCCCAATGCACACAAACTTCCCAGAATACTGAGTGCCCTGTTGGTTACAGTGGTTACTTCCTTTTTAATTTATATTTTTATTAAATATTTGTGAAAAATACTTTGTCACTTAAAGTATAAGCATGTTTATTTTACACAATTATTTATTACCCATTTCAAATGATTTCAAATTTCTTAAATACAAAGAATAAAAATGATTCATTGAATTTACAATTTTTTTAAGGTAAGTGGTTGCAATCGATTTATTTTAGCTACATTTAAATAAACTAATTTAGTTGACTAACTTAAAAAAAAATTTATTATTAAATGTAGCTAAAATAAATAGTTTGCAACCACTTCTTTAAAAATTAATAGAATTTTTTTCAGTGACATTAAATAAAATTATATCGGCATTTATATCGGCCATCCTGCTTTCCAAGATATCAGCATCGGCAGTTAAAAACCAACATCGGTCGACCACTACTATACAGAAATTTAAAAACCAACAAAAAGTAATAAAAATTACAAAAATACAACAAAAGTTATTAAAACGCCTGAACTCTGAAAATTTAAAACATAATTTAAAATACTAACTCAATGCTAAAATAACACTTGTGTAAACTGTGGAAAATTTTGCTAATTATTTTCAATAATTATTGCTAACGTTATTTGCTGTAACGCGTGTAAAGAAAAGCTAAAGAACCACTAAATTAATGTTTGCTGACAAAATATACAAATATATAGCTTGCGGAAAGTGAATATATTACTTTCTGACTTAAACACATCTTAATTAAAATGTATAATTTTGATAACACTTTAAAATAATGTTTCATTTAACACTAATTAACATTATTTTATAAACCAGCAATAAACAAAACAATTTAACAATGTTAAGAGCAGAAATAATTCAATTTTCATTATGTTTTCGTTTGTTAATTTTGTGCTTGTGCTAACCAAACCTCTGTAATTTTCCCCCATGTGACTGAGAAACATAAAAAAAAAAGACACGCATTACACATTTTATTGGATCACCACACATGTATTAAAAAGACTTTAATGAGAAGGATTTTATATTAGAGCAACATCCCTGCACCCTAAACGTTTCCCCTCCGAGAAATCCAGTTATCGCATCTTCTCAGACCAAAGCTCATAATATCACATAACTCAACTCCATAATCCCCAGATTATTCAAAATTCATGTTGAAAATCTATTAAGAATAACTCAGACGTCTCTAAGGGAGACTTATCTACAGGCCGGCATCATGCACTGCCTTACTTCAGACTGAGAAATACAACATAAAGAGGCATTACACCACAAATACCTTCCAGAAACGCATGCTTATATATGATAACACTCATCCTCATATACCAGAGACCTGGATTTAGGACATTCACACCGGTTTAGGTTGCAATCTGTCAGCAGCCGGCAGGCATGCTTGGTGATTTCTGACTCTTTCTAATAAAAATATACAAGTTCAACCTTCATACAAGATACTGAAGAAGATAGAGAGAGGGAAAGACACACTCTAAAAGGACTACTACCGAAAGAACTAGACTTCAGTGCACATTGTACTTATAAACAAATCATGATCAAGTTATAAAAGCACACATTTTTCAATGGCAAACCACTTTTATTTTTAGAATTAGGCCTATTTTTGGCATTTGGAGCCACTTATATGCACATGTGTGAACCAAGCACTTGAATTAAGGGGTCAAATTAAAGTTTATGTAACTAGGTAAACTGATGAAGTCTAGTTTATTCATATTATGTGCTTTAGATTATGTACATTATGCATAGATTATGGTGAATCTGTTTTTTGAACCAGTTCATTGAAATGAATTCTCCAAAAGATCCAAGTCATGGAAAAGAGGTTCGCCAGAGGCTCTGGATTCCAGGTAATAATAATGTTGTAAATAATATTCAGTTTCTTACAGATACCTATTGTTTCACTTCATAAAACCTCAGGTATCTATTTTGTGTTCCTTGATATGTTCTTTTTGACTCTCAAAGTGCCAGTAGTCACTAAATTGCATTTTATCAATCACCAAACGACAGCTACTTTACTTTTAAAACTGAAGAAAAAAAGTTGTCTACACCTTTAGCACCAAATTTTTATTTTTATTGAATTATTCTGTACTGCTTATAAAAATAGAGCATGCAGTGCATTTGAGGTGTTTATCTTCATATGAGTGTGTGTGTGTGCACATTTAAGTGTTTGTGGAAATTTCCTTCAAGGACGTGTTATTTCCTGCCAAACACAATGCTAACCATCAATGCTGAGGAAGCTTTCAAAAAGTAGCTTGCCAAGTTATGCATAATCTAAAGTAGATAAACTAGAGTTAAACAAGTTACTAACAAATGCTGCTATCAACACTGAAGTTATTAGAGGAGGAAGCATCTTTTTAAAGAATTGCCAATCGAAACAAAAATATTATTTGAATAATTGGCTAAAACAGGAAGCTTGGTAATCTCCTATTGCATCTGTATTTATGACTTCAAGCATTTTTTTTTTAAGGTGTTCAGTGGCCTTTCCTCTGGCAGGAGTCCTGAGAGCGGCTCACTATCAGTCCTGCTCAGAGACATTTATTAGCTAATGTCCTCTGCTCAAATAACGAAGACGAAAGGACAAAGTGATGCTGAATTAATCAGGCTGTAAGGAGAGAGACACAGAGATTCATAAGAGCAACACATTCAACCGGAAATGAGCTTTAAACAAAGACACATCTTTGATTAGCATTTGGATGACTGGAGTTCAAAAATGGGCTGGCAATCGAGAACTGGTTTTTAGACAATTCAAAAGAAGAACAAGGGTTAAAAAAATAAATAAAAGATTATTTATTTCTCAAACTGCATCAAAATCAAATTTGCAATAAAATATGAAATGAAAAATATATTAAATTAGGTTAAAAAACGATTTACTTTAAGCATAGTTTGATTTAAAGAATAATTACAAAATGAAATGTTATAAACAAATTCAGTGTAAAAAAAATAAATAAAAAACTGTTAACTATTCAATACACTACATGTGCAATGTCACACTGCCATAATAAATAAAATAAAATTTTCTGTGCTTTTTACTTTTTTTCTCTTTTTAACAAAGTTTGTGTTGCTTTCTGCTAATGGTCTTCACAATAATGCTCACCAAAATGCAATATTCAATAGGTTTCAATCAAAATTAAATTCAATTATTCATGATGATTTATAGATAAATGAAATGTTAAAAATGTACATTTCAGAGTTAAAAACAGTTAATTATTCAATACAAAATGTAAAAGCGCAATATCATACTGCCGTGATGATATAAAATTAAATTAAATATAAAATTCAACAGTTTTTAAAAAAGTAACTTTCTGCACTATACTCACAGAGTTCCAATAAAAATTAAATTCGAATTATTCTATGATTAATAGATGAATTACTAATTTAAACGTTTTAACGTCTTGTTAGGCACGTCTTGAAAACTCTGATTGGTGTGAAATGTTTTAAAGTTAAAAAAGCAGTCGTCAAGTCACAAAACTGTGCCGTCTTGATTGATCGTCGCTGTCTCTGTATTTGAGCACTCGCGCTCATCTCCCGCCCCATCGTTCTGACACTTCTCATCCGACAGGGTCCAAACACAGACCAGACTGTGGTTGAGGTTAGTCAGGAGCACACTGGAGATAATGAGAGATTATACGCTTGTGTGTGAGAGTACAAACAAAACTATTGTCTTCAGTCAGAAGCTGCACTTCTCACTGGCAGTTTACTGAAGCCAAAGGAAGTGGCATTTCCCTTATCTGGGGAGCCAAAGTGTTGGGTAGAGCAATCCTGTCCACCGCTGCAGAAACCGCCAGAATACCGACATAAACAACACTGTCTACAGTCACAGAGAGAGAGAGAGAGAGAGTGATAACACAGAGATAAGTGGCATTTTCTAAGGACTCAATGCATCCAGTCATTTTCATCTCTCATGCTCTTCAGTACAGTTTCAGCGGAGTTTGAAAAGATATCCAGGTTATTCTGACATACATCCAAGTGAAATGGATTATTGAAGAACAAAAAATGAAGGGCTGGACTTGGTTCTACACATCAGTTGTCGATTGGATGTTGAGATGTGGGCGTAGAACTCAAAAATGGAGGCAGATGAACGTGAGCCTGCAGTGGGTGGGGTTTAAGCAGAGTAAATGATTGGAGACATCACCGGAGGAAGGCCCACTTATGACTTGATTAAAACTTATAGCAAATTAAAAAAAAAAGAAAACACAATAAGATCAAAAGCCATTTATAAGAAGAAGAAGAAGAAGAAGAAGAAGAAGAAGAAGAAGAAGAAGAAGAAAATACCCTAGCATATCAATGTGCTAAAACCACTCTTAGTGACTGCATAGTAATGCCCTTGCAACCACAAAAACACTAACAATACATCAGTGACTGCACAGCAATGTTCCAGCAACACCCTAGAAACTGTATTAACACTTTAAATCACTAGGCATGCCTTTGTGATGCATAGCAAAGCCCTAGAAACTACTCAGATTACCTTAGACAGGTCAATGCCCTAGCAACCATCCACAACACCCTAGTAACCACAAAAACATAGTGACTGCATTGCAAGCAAAGCACCCTATAAAGTTTTTGCACAGACTACAGCTGTTCAGAAAATCTACTTCTTGGACTAATCTCTTGTTTCTCTGAGCTGGATTGATTTAGGCTTGTCAATATGAAAAAGCACATGCCGGCTCTACAGTGGCACACTGAAATAAATCATTCATACAGCAAGAAAAATCTTTCAGCTGTTATTTAGCTAAAGTCTCAAAGGATCGACAAACAGTAAGAAGGGGAAGAGAAGTCTTTCATCCTCCTTTCCAAACTCAAGGAATCGCTCTCATCCATGTGTTATGGCATATTAATGCAGCTGTGTTTTACAACACAACACTTCAGCTTTAATCAAAAGGGATTAGAGTGACGGTAACGTGACAGAAATGAAGGACAGGAGAACAGCGGCGGCGTCTCCCTGCAGCTTGGCACATTTCACATGCACACAATGAGCAGAGTCAAACTCCAAACACCCGTTTGATCGCGACTGCAAATATGGGGTAACCGATATGACATTTGCATGCTTCTGTCTTCAACATTGTTATGTGAAGCGAGCAGCATGAAGCATAAAACTACAAATCTGAGAATGCCACCCATCAAACAATGACAGATCTGTAAATTTGTGGCAAATTTTGCTAATTATTTTTCAATAATTATTGCTAACGTTATTTGCTGTAACGCATGTAAAGAAAAACCTAAAGAAACCCCTAAATTATGTTTTGCTGACAAAATATACAAATATATAGCTTGCGGAAAGTGAATATATTACTTTCTGATTAAACACATCTTAATTAAATGTATAATTTTGATAACACTTTAAAATAATGTTTCATTTTAACACTAATTAACATTATTTTATAAACCAGCAATAAACAAAACAATTTAACAATGTTAAGAGCAGAAATAATTCCATTTTCATTATGTTTTTTCGTTTGTTAATTTTGTGCTTGTGCTAAACCAAACCTCTGTAAATTTTCCCCCATGTGGACTGAGAAACATATAAAAAAAAAAGACACGCATTACACATTTTTATTGGATCACCACACATGTATTTAAAAAGACTTTTAATGGGAAGGATTTTATATTAGAGCAACATCCCTGCACCCTAAACCCAAAAGCGGTTCCCCTCCGAGAACTCCAGTTATCGCATCTTCTCAGACCAAAGCTCATAATATCACATAACTCGACTCCATAATCCCCAGATTATTCAAAAATTCATGTTGAAAATCTATTAAGAATAACTCAGACTCAACGTCTCTAAGGGAGACTTATCTACAGGCCGGCATCATGCACTGCCTTACTTCAGACTGAGAAATACAACATAAAGAGGCATTACACCACAAATACCTTCCAGAAACGCATGCTTATATATGATAACACTCATCCTCATATACCAGAGACCTGGATTATAGGACATTCACCCGGGTTTAGGTTGCAATCTGTCAGCAGCCGGCAGGCATGCTTGGTGATTTCTTCTGACTGATAAAAATATACAAGTTCAACCTTCATACAAGATACTGAAGAAGATAGAGAGAGGGAAAGACACACTCTAAAAGGACTACTACCGAAAGAACTAGACTTCAGTGCTTAATATTGTACTTATAAACAAATCATGATCAAGTTATAAAAGCACACATTTTTCAATGGCAAACCACTTTTTTTTAGAATTAGGCCTATTTTTGGCATTTGGAGCCACTTATATGCACATGTGTGAACCAAGCACTTGAATTAAGGGGTCAAATTAAAGTTTTTTCATTGTTTATGTAACTAGGTAAACTGATGAAGTCTAGTTTATTCACATTATGTGCTTTAGATTATGTACATTATGCATAGATTATGGTGAATCTGTTTTTTGAACCAGTTCATTGAAACTAATTCTCCAAAAGATCCAGTTCATGGAAAAGAGGTTTGTCAGAGGCTCTGGATTGCAGGTAATAATAGTGTTGTAAATAATATTCAGTTTCTTACAGATACCTATTGTTTCACTTCATAAAACCTCAGGTATCTATTTTGTGTTCCTGATATGTTCTTTTTGACTCTCAAAGTGCCAGTAGTCACCTAAATTGCATTTTATCAATCACCAAACGACAGCTACTTTACTTTTAAACACTGAAGAAAAAAAGTTGTCTACACCTTTAGCACCAAATTTTTATTTTTATTGAATTATTCTGTACTGCTTATAAAAATAGAGCATGCAGTGCATTTGAGGTGTTTATTCTTCATATGAGTGTGTGTGTGTTGTGCGCATTTTAAGTGTGTTTGTGGAAATTTCCTGCAAGGACGTGTTATTTCCTGCCAAACACAATGCTAACCATCAATGCTGAGGAAGCTTTCAAAAGTACCTTGCCAAGTTATGCATAATCTAAAGTAGATAAACTAGAGTTAAACAAGTTACTAACAAATGCTGCTATCAACACTGAAGTTATTAGAGGAGGAAGCATCTTTTTAAAGAATTGCCAATCGAAACAAAAATATTATTTGAATAATTGGCTAAAACAGGAAGCTTGGTAATCTCCTATTGCATCTGTATTTATGACTTCAAGCATTTTTTTTTTATAAGGGTGTTCAGTGGCCTTTCCTCTGGCAGGAGTCCTGAGAGCGGCTCACTATCAGTCCTGCCTCAGAGACATTTATTAGCTAATGTCCTCTGCTCAAATAACGAAGACGAAAGGACAAAGTGATGCTGAATTAATCAGGCTGTAAGGAGAGAGACACAGAGATTCATAAGAGCAACACATTCAACAGGAAATGAGCTTTAAACAAAGACACATCTTTGATTAGCAATTTGGATGACTGGAGTTCAAAAATGGGCTGGCAATCGAGAACTGGTTTTTTTTTTTTTTTTTTTTAGACAATTCAAAAGAAGAACAAGGGTTAAAAAAATAAATAAAGATTATTTTCTTTCTCAAACTGCATCAAAATCAAATTTGCAATAAAATATGAAATGAAAAATATATTAAACTAGGTTAAAAACCGATTTACTTTAAGCATCAGTTTGATTTAAAGAATAATTACAAAATGAAATGTTATAAACAAATTCAGTGTAAAAAAAAAAAAAAAAAAAAACTGTTAACTATTCAATACACTACATGTGCAATGTCACACTGCCATGATAAAATAAAATAACATTTTCTGTGCTTTTTTTTTCTCTCTTTTAACAAAGTTGTGTGTTGCTTTCTGCTAATGGTCTTCACAATACTGCTCACCAAAATGCAATATTCAATAGGTTTCAATCAAAATTTCAATTCAATTATTCATGATGATTTATAGATAAATACAAATGTTAAAAATGTACATTTCAGAGTTAAAAATAGTTAATTATTCAATACAAAATGTAAAAGCGCAATATCATACTGCCGTGATGATATAAAATTAAAATTAAATATAAAATTCAACAGTTTTTACAAAAAAGTAACTTCCTGCACACTTGATTCTTTTTTTTTCCCCTGGATTTAACAAAATTTGTGTCACTGCAAGCTAACAGACTGTAAAATAATGCATCACCAAAATATGATATTTTATACTCACAAACTTTAATTCGAATTATTCTATGATTAATAGATGAATTATTAATATAAACGTGTTTAATGTCTTGTTAGGCAAAAGTTTATAAAGTTAATAAAGTTAATAAAGCAGTCGTCAAGTCACAAAACTGTGCCGTCTTGATTGATCATCGCCGTCTCTGTATTTGAGCACTCGCGCTCATCTCCTGCCCCATCGTTCTGACACTTCTCATCCGACAGGGTCCAACACACAGACCAGACTGTGGTTGAGGTTAGTCAGGAGCACACTGGAGATAATGAGAGATTATACGCTTGTGGTGTGAGAGTACAAACAAAACTATTGTCTTCAGTCAGAAGCTGCACTTCTCACTGGCAGTTTACTGAAGCCAAAGGAAGTGGCATTTCCTTATCTGGGGAGCCAAAGTGTTGGGTAGAGCAATCCTGTCCACCGCTGCAGAAACCGCCAGAATACCGACATAAACAACACTGTCTACAGTCACAGGAGAGAGAGAGAGAGAGAGAGAGAGAGAGAGAGAGAGAGAGAGTGATAACACAGAGATAAGTGGCATTTTCTAAGGACTCAATGCATCCAGTCATTTTTAGCTCTCATGCTCTTCAGTTCAGTTTCAGCGGAGTTTGAAAAGACATCCAGGTTATTCTGACATACATCCAAGTGAAATGGATTATTGAAGAACAAAAAATGAAGGGCTGGACTTGGTTCTACACATCAGTTGTCGATTGGATGTTGAGATGTGGGCGTAGAACTCAAAAATGGAGGCAGATGAACGTGAGCCTGCAGTGGGTGGGGTTTAAGCAGAGTAAATGATTGGAGACATCACCGGAGGAAGGCCCACTTATGACACTGATTAAAACTTACAGCAAATTAAAAAAGAAAACACAATAAGATCAAAAGCCATTAATAATAATAATAATCAGAAGAAAATACCCTAGCATATCAATGTGCTAAAACCACTCTTAGTGACTGCATAGTAATGCCCTTGCAACCACAAAAACATGAATAAAATCACTAACAATACATCAGTGACTGCACAGCAATGTTCCAGCAACACCCTAGAAACTGTATTAACACTTTAAATCACTAGGCATGCCTTTGTGATGCATAGCAAAGCCCTAGAAACTACTCAGATCACCTTACACAGGTCAATGCCCTAGCAACCATCCACAACACCCTAGTAACCACAAAAACATAGTGGCTGCATTGCAAGCAAAGCACCCTATAAAGTTTTGCACAGACTACAGCTGTTCAGAAAATCTACTTCTTGGACTAATCTCTTGTTTCTCTGAGCTGGATTGATTTAGGCTTGTCAATATGAAAAAGCACATGCCGGCTCTACAGTGGCACACTGAAATAAATCATTCATACAGCAAGAAAAATCTTTCAGCTGTTATTTAGCTAAAGTCTCAAGGGAGGATCGACAAACAGTAAGAAGGGGAAGAGAAGTCTTTCATCCTCCTTTCCAAACTCAAGGAATCGCTCTCATCCATGTGTTATGGCATATTAATGCAGCTGTGTTTACAACACAACACTTCAGCTTTAATCAAAAGGGATTAGAGTGACGGTAACGTGACAGAAATGAAGGACAGGAGAACAGCGGCGGCGTCTCCCTGCAGCTTGGCACATTTCACATGCACACAATGAGCAGAGTCAAACTCCAAACACCCGTTTGATCGCGACTGCAAATATGGGGTAACCGATATGACATTTGCATGCTTCTGTCTTCAACATTGTTATGTGAAGCGAGCAGCATGAAGCATAAAACTACAAATCTGAGAATGCCACCCATCAAACAATGACAGATCTGAAGTGATTACAGAAAGAATGAAAGAGAAAGAACAAAATAACGAACAAAAAGTAAAGCTGGGCAAAAATAAGCCAATTTTTAAATGTTGGAAAAGCTTTGCTTTTCAAGGCTAAAGTTCGCCCAAAAATGAAAATTTGCTCAAAATTTACTTATCATCAGGCAATCCAAGATGTAGACGAGGTCTTTTCTTCATTAAATTTGGAGACATTCAACATTCCATCACTTGCTCACCAATGGACGCTCTGCAGTGAATGGGTGCCGTCAGAATGAAAGTCCAAAAAGCTGATAAAAACATCACAATAATCCACACCACTCCAGTTCATCAGTTAACATCTTGTGAAGCCAAAAGCTGTGTATTTCTAAGGAACAAGCTCGTAATTAAGACGTTTTTATCTTCAAAATGCAGCTTTGTTCATAATCCATTATCCAGTAAAAACAGTCCAATTCCATTTGTCCCATTACATCAAAAATCCACCCTAATATTTGTTTATATCTATTTTGGCTTGTAAACGCTGCTTGATCTGTGCATATTCCTATCCTGATTCGGACAAGGCAGCTTTTTCACTGGAGAAAGCAATGTTATGGATCGATGACTTGTATTTTAGCACTGGTTTGAAGTTTAAAATGTCTTAATGGTGGATTTATTTGTAATAAAGACAGCTTTTGGCTTTACAAGACGTTACTTGTGGATTACAGCTTTTATCAGATGTTTGGACCCTCATGCTGGCGGCACCCATTCACCGCAGAGCATCCATTGGTGAGCAAGTGAAAACTACATTTCTCCAAATCTGATGAGGAAACAAACTCCTTGGATGTCGTGTATGGCCTGGGGGTAAGTATAATGATCAACACATTTTCATAATAGGGCAAACTATCTATTGTTTAATTACTACTACAAAAAAAGACACCGTCCCTTTACGTGCCTGTCACTGTTTAGATGGCCTGTGGGTGACTGAGGCATCTCGGTTTTTGGTGTGCCATGCAAATATTCCAAGCATGTCTGTGAAATGCCAGAATATTTACAGGATGCAGGAAGTTCAGCTGAGCCTCTCGCCTGATGGCAACCATCTCCAGATCAGAGACCTTTCAAAAGACAAATCACAAACACAAAAACACTGAAAAACTGATTTTCAGCATGTGCCAGACTTCTTATGGAAGTGCAGAGCTGGCACCTTTACTAAGATGCCTTCCGGAACTGGATGCAGTTCCAAATGGCTGGTTCTCATTAAACCTCTCAACAAATGTTTACTTCCACGCCTACAATCAGAAAGGTATATAATCATACAAATTAACACAAGCCTTAATTCCTTGGCAAGCACATCATAAAATGATGCTTCGGTTATGCAAAAGATGCCAGTAACAACATAAACCTGAGGAAACAAGTTACTGCTTAACTGGTTTTAAATTACCATCATATGAATCAGTTATTAAAATGATTAACCAAAACAAGAGAAGAGATTCATAAACAAATTATGAAAAAAGTTAAATATCAGTCACCTGCATAGAAATATATTTGAATATATATATACAAAATAACAAATATTCATAATAGATTCACAGTGATTTACCAATTATGCAACAATGAATATTGCAATGATTTTAGTATGATTTATATTTGACCAATAGGTTTCCTTCATTAAAAGGGTTTACAATATTTGCTTGACTTTCAAGTAAGAAATAGGCTAGTTAATGTTTTCATAAAAGTATCAGATTTAAACTTTATATTAATCTTAGTGAATCGCATTAATTTATTCAAAAATAGTCAAAAACTATTTAAATGCTCACAGCTGCCTTTTAATAAAATATCACAATCAATAAATATATTTTAATGTATGAATTTCTCATTAAAAATGTTTTATAAAATATATTTAGATAAATATTGCAATAGATAATTATGCATTAATATACTGATGCATACAAAACAAAAATTATTCAATATGAATTAATTTATCGAAAGTCTATGAAAAACATGCCTTGAATATCTGCAACAAGATTATACCATATTTTACTAAAAACAAGTTTTTTGTCTGAAATTATGGATCCTCTAATAAAAAAGTCATTGCTGAGCAAATTTATAAATGACAAGACAGATTGCAGATCATAAAAATGCTGAAAATACTATGATTATGAACACGGGTGAATATTTAAGTGTGAATGCATGCACATCTGAGAAGTTTCATGTGGTAAATAGTAATTTTATTGTTCACGCATCACCACAATGCCTCCGTCTCTCTCAGCCAGCCATCTTCGTGCAGAGCTCTCAAAGCAAACTTCACTGCTATTCTGCTCCAGGCCTGAATGAACGGAACAAACTACACACACAAACCCTATTAAAGCTGCTTCGGAAACTCTTATGGGACGGCAGCGCGTAAGCAGCACACCTCTTTCAGAGAACACTTCCTCAAATACCACTAGACTGACTCATGCAGAGAGACAGAGGTGTGCGGAGGATCCAAAAAAAAAAAAAGAGGACGTGAAAATTAACCCATTACTGTTGAAACCATAAACTGACAGATGTGACAAACTCTGCACTTTCACAAGGTTTGTGTTTTAACATGATGAATGCAGAACTATGCTAAGAACATATCAATGAACATTAACTACAGCTAGTATGTTTTGATGTAGACGGTTTAATTTGAACTATAACCCCAACACTCTGTTTAATCTTCTCAAGAGTCACTGTCTCAATTCCAATTTAAGTTATTTGATTCAGCATCAATGAAATGTCTTCAAAAACCACAGAGCTGATCACAGAGTGAGAGTTAGGACTGATATTAGGGGTCTTGCTGAAGAAATCTTTGATCCAGACATTCAAGACAGACCCAAGCCCCTTATCACACGCTTCTTAGGACCTATTTCAACATGCATGCATTTCAGGTGATCTGCTCAGAAGTTGCAGGTCAAATGATTCAGTGTTTAGACATTATAACATGCATCTTAAATTTGTCACCTCTGAGCACTTGAGCTCAGATTTTGAGGGGAGAGACTTTGACTTTTGGGACTACATGCATCACTCACCAAAACTTAGAGTAGAAACAATTTTCACTCAGAGATTGCTAGTAAATTTCACAATTAATAACAAAGAGATGGCAAGTAAAGCATTAAATTAAACATTTTCTTATAAAACATATAACAATTACCTTGGTTTTAAAGAAATACAGTACATTTTATCACTGCATAATTAATTTACATAGAAACAGAAAAATGGGGAAAAGGGCCTGTGAAATATTTTCTATAATATAAATATTTTCTAGTTTCAATGGTAATCAATGGTATATTTAATCTGGAAATGGTCAAAAAATAATTCCACTTTCAACAGCTAGACTATCAAGGAAGCAGCACACAAAAATGTGCTTCAACACGTTCCTCTTTTACCTGCCATATAGTCAGAAAAGGCTTCACCTCAGTCTAGTGCATTTGAGAATTTAAATTACACCAACACTGAGGCAAAACTATTTCAATATTACGGTGTAAAATTCAACCGCCCTCAAGGTAAAAATACACACAACAGAGACTAGACATTTCTACACACTGCTTTGCGCTCTTTGAGCTCAGAGTGGAAGTAGGCTACTGAGCAACACAAACAGGTAGACAGCATTCAGAGAGCCACCTTTCACTCACAAACACAATGTGTTAACCACAATATTTCAAAAGAGCAACTCGTCCCTCCTCCTGAAAGCAGAACACATGTTATCCAACAGGAATGCTGGAGATATTTTGAGTCTCCATCAAGGAGAGCAGATAAAAACAGAATTATGTGATAGACTATGAGTCTGCCACCAATAAAAGGTCCTACTGATCCTCCATTTAATGCAACCCATAAAATTCTTCTCCAGTTGAGGTGGAATTAAGATGATTTTATATCTTTAAATCCTCCCTTAACTTTACCAAAAAATTAAAATAAAAATAAAAAATCTTCCCAAGGACTTTCTAACCATAAAATTCTGTTAACAGCTACATTACTGTTCAGGAAATAAAAAAAAAAAAAAAAAAATGTAATCAGCCGGCAGGAAATTAACTTTAAAGAAAATGTAATTGGGAATTTTTTGCAAAATCTCGCAGAAATTGCATTTTGCAGAATCTTGCAATTCTGAGTTTATTCAGAATTGTGAGATAAAAAGTTGCGATTACCTTTTTATTTTTTTTTTGTTTGTTTGTTTGTTTTTTATCCCATGGAAAACAAAAACAAGCTTCCACATCATCCAGTGCAATATTTCATGCCTAATCATGCCATGTCAACTCAGAGCTGTCAATCACAGCTGGAGGAATGAGGCAGCGCACAATGAATAGCATGAAAACATTCCAGTCTATCATTACATACGAGAAGGAAGAAGTGCCTGGAAAATACAGTCCAACTTTCCTTTACAGCTGATGTGTCTGATTAACATCTAGTTCTATACATACAATGTGGCCAAGTATAGGAACACAGTAGTTTTGCTACTTTCTGATTTTTACAGTAAGTCATAAGGAAGCAGAGAAATAACGTAAGACATGAAATATAGGTAAGCAGGGACTGAAATAATGCCAACCAATGATGCTAACCAATCAGAATGAAGTATTTCAGAGAGTTGAATGCGATATAGGCAAATTATTTTACACATACAATTGTGACAAATTTATTAAAAAAAAAAAAACGTTTTTAAAAAGTAAGTCTCTAAAACTCCCCAGATGGGAACAGTTATACAGTAGCCCAATAAAACGAATTTGTTTACCCCAGGCTTCCCACGCCTTTCGACCAATAACTTTGCATGAGTTTTCCAGTCATTCGGGTTAGATACGGATTTATTAAAGCACTTCAGTTCACTGTGTATCATAATTTTAGGCCATGTATATTCACTACAGAAATCGTGTGAATGAAAATCAGTGTTTACATATCCCAACATTTTCAGGTTATCCGTGACAGTGGGAACGCAGAGATATAAACGAAACAATTGGGCGACTGAAAGCAGCAGCAGCGGCGACAGTTAGAATGTAGCGCGTTCAGAATCTTCCGCGCCAAACACAACAAAAGCAAAACTTTAGAACGTATCAGCGTGAAAAGTTGTTACAAAGTATCAACGCGCGATTAACAATGAGCAACAATGTATCCATCAGCTCCATTCAGGCCGCCGGGCAGGAAACACTGGAACTAGGCGCGTCTGTGTCAATCTCCACCAAAAAACACTCACATCACTACACTGACCCACAATCATAAAAAACACTTCAGCACGTCCTCCTTCAATAGACCGAACCAGCCGGGAACACAGAGAAACTCTAATCACAATTTCTCCCGAAACTTTTGTGATGGGACGTGAAGAAGTTTGCTTCTTCTCTACTCACCTACTCCATACTTCTCCTTCTTCGTGGGCACCCAGCGCGACATCCTCACTGATGAAGCTGTTGTGAGACGCCCGTGAGGTTTGTTGTCGATATTCCAAATATATATCCAGAGTTTTCCAACACACTTTTTATTTTCTCTGTAGGAGTGGAAAGACTCATCTAGCCGCCATTTTCCACCATCACTGAACTCATGAACCGCGAGGGGGAGATATTATGAGAAACTTTTTGTCATGTGGGACACCAGCGTCACCGGACGACCGGTCAGTCCCTCGCAAAAAAATACCATGGTAACTGCAGTTTCAGCCAAAATACCCGGGGGAAGCAAAAGCACCACAAGTGGGGTGATTGGCATAAGTTTCTTCAACACCGGACACTTTTATGTTCCAGGAGAGTAGTTTTTTTTTTATTTTTTTAAACTTATTATTATTTATTATTAGCCCATTAGTAAAACGAATGTCACATTAAAAATGTCTAAATTATTTTTTGCAACAATAACCCAACAGGTTTTCAATCTGTAAAAATCTATGGAAAATCAATCATCATTACGTGTTTTAGTATGTTTTGTGTGAAGATTGTATGAAGACACGACTCCCCCTTAACTGTGGCTTCATTCCCACAATTTTTAATAAAATAAATTGTGAAAGGAATATTTAGTGCATAATTTCTATCTCAAGCTCTAATATTGTCAAGATATGCAAACAAAAATAAAATAAATTGGGGGAAAAAATACACACATAAACCGTTCAAAAGTTTGAGGTTGGTATTTGGTAAGATTTTTTTTTTTAAAGTCTCTTCTGCTCACCAAAGGCTGCATTTATCTGTGCAAAAATACAAGAAAAACATTAATATTAAGAAAAATACCTGTTTCCTATATGAATATATTGTAAAATGTAATTTATGATGCGCAGCTGTATTTTCAGCATCATTACTCCAGTATCACATGATCTTCAGAAATCATTCTAATATGCTGATTTGCTGCTTAATAAACATTTCTGATTATTATCAATGTTGAAAACACTTGTGCTGTTTCATATTTTTTGTTGGAACCATGATACATTATCATATGATACATATCGCGTGTGTGTATGTCTATATGCACGCATATATAAAAGCTGAATCTAAACAGATCCTAAAGTCACTTTATGATGGCCAACTGTGATGGAGGGGTCCAGATATTTTGCATTTTGAATGAACCATGATGAAACTCCATGTAATGTCATTTTCGGTCAATTTCTTATGATGTTTATTTTAACCAGGGTCTAAACAGACAGATTAATCTGTTTTCCACTGCTTCTGTTCCATTTCTAATGATTTTTTTTTTTTTTTTCAAAATATGGAAAACAAAATTAACAGCACAGCATAATACATTATGAATCCTCTAATACTCATAACGAGACAATTTTCACTGTCATAAATAGCTGCAGACTGTGGCGACTGCTGAAAATTTGATTATGGGGACCAATTAGAAAAGATTGCTCTGGGATACTGTCTCATAGCCACCGACATCACTTAATTCCGGCTTTTCCAGAGAAATTATCACTCTGTTTGAGGTTAATTGTTGTTTCTGTGAAAGTATGCTGCTTTGCACACAAACCATCCCCAGATGCTTGCAATTAAAGCTGCTCTGTGGGACAAAGACTGTCTTTTGAATCATTACACTATGCAAAACATTTCCAGAATGAGCCTTTTAGATGACATCCATGCATGCAATGCTTCCACTTCTTAGTTCATTTGCCGTTGTGTTTTGTAGCCTGCAGTTAATGTTTTAAGAATTTGACTAAAACAACATTAAAAGAAGCTCCTGCATTCTTTGTGTTCATCTGAAGCTTCGGTGGAAATGTTTCAGAAATGTGCTTTCATTGTTAGCCCACAGATACAGTAGATGCCTTTATGAGAAATGAATGATTTATTCTCCTAGTGTAAGCGCTTTCTGGCCCTGCAGCGAGTGAAGAGGCTGTTTACCATTCATCAGTGTGTACATCGGAGGCCTGTTGGTTTAGTGCGGACCCTGTCACATTAAACACCTCTCTCTCTCGCTCTCTTAGCCTGAAGAATAGAGCTCAAACACTTCATCATCATTACCCAGTGAAACGTCCAGCAGAAAGAGAGATTTTGCAGCTTTTTATTGGTGTTTGCTAAGCCAAGCACTATTATTATTGTTGCTACAACTAGTAGATTTATTTTTGTTATGTGAAAGTCGCATTAAAAATATATTTTTCATTTAATTTTGGCATTGAAAATTTATTTATGCATTATTATCTTGTCCAACACCCAATCAAAAAAAAAAAAAACTATGAAACTCCATCATAAATGATTATGATTAAAGAAGTGAAATTATTCATTTCAAAATATATTTGTATGACGATTTTTAATATCAAATGTTCATCAAAGTTATTCTATTTAATTCTACAGCTGTCCTTTAGTTGTTGTGTCACTTCCACCACTAATAAAGGTTGTTGTTTTTTTAAGTCTACTTTATACTTAACTTGCAAAAAAAAAATTACTTTTAAACTATTTTCATACTGAAATTGCTAGTAAATGTTATATATAATAATAATTAGGAAGTAACAGTAAGTAACACACTGAGTTAGATGTAAAAAAACAAACAAACAAAAAAAAAAACAAATTGAAGTAGAAAGACTTAAATAGTATTTGTGGTGACACTTAAAGCCTTTATGTGTAATGCATTATAAAGGGTTATTAAGGGGTATAATGCATTATAATTATTCATAATGTGTGTTGTAATACATTATAATTATCTTGTTGTAAATAATAACAACCAATATATAAAATGCATACTGTAACAATAAATCAAAAAGTGTTATAATGTATTAACTGTGGTTACAATTATTCACAAGATTGTACAATGTAATGCATTGTATGGTGCATTATGAGGCATAATATAAAACTACTTTTATAATGCATTATATAAAGGCTTTAAGTGTTATTTATAGAACTTATAAAGTGTTTTCTTATAGAAACATACTCCAATAATCATATTTACAACTTTGAAAAAGCATTTTTACTGTGTAAGAGGACAACAGCATCAACAAAGTGTTTGAGATGAAATATGTGCTGTAAATAAAGCTAAATATCACAGTTTTATGCATTTAGGTGGAATATGTGATGTAAAAAGTGTTTGAGATGAAATATGTGGTGTGAGTTGAGCTTGATAAAGGCACCGAGCCCCCAACTGCTCCCCGGGCTCTGCAGCATAAATGGCTGCCCACTGCTCCGGGTGTGTGTTCACAGTGTGTGTGTGTTCACACACACACACGAGTATGGTACATTGGTGTTGCTATGTCACTTCACACTTTTCACACTTTTCACATAAAGCTAAATATCACAGTTTTTAAAGCTAAATATCACACACACACACACACACACATATTATATGCAGAAATGTGTCCATACAGAGATACACATATTTTCTATATACATATATTTCTTCCAAGATCTGAGAGTTGTAAAAGTGATATTATGATACTTTTTGTTGACTTTTGAGCTTCAAAAAGCATCATGAACATACAGCTTAACATCTCCACAAAAAGAAATAGCATCAAAAGGGTTTGAAATGACATGAGGGAAGTAAATGCTGACAGAAGTTTTGTTTCAGGGTGAATTATTCCTTTAATTGTTCTCCTGTGCCTTTCGTATTTGTTTGCTCTAAGCCTCTGAGACATTTGACAGCTTTAATTAGGAAATCCCTCCGTAAATACAGAAAGTAAGCCATGCTGAGGCGTGAGTCATGGCCCAAAGCTCGAGAACAAAGCAGCAAATTACCCACTTAAAATTAGAAACAAATACCAAATTGATCACAGGAAAATAATGGCTGGGAATAAACATGAAATAGATGTACAGAGTAGGATAGGGCTGTTTTGACTGTGTGAGTCATACAAGCTTTCATTTCTCTTTTCCTTCTCTCTCTCCTCTAATGATGAAGATATTTGTTATTATCAGCAGAAAATGTTGACGTGTCCCAACATCAGAGAACAAACCCAACACACACCAGTATACCTTTACATGTTTATTTATACTTCATATCAGTCTTCCTCCTAACGAGAACACTTCGCACACTTTCCCTCAGATTCATCATCCGCCTGCAGGGGGCACCACTTGTTCTGCTCCTTGAGTTCAGAACGACATACTACTATATTTCTGCAGAATGCATACTATGTATTGTATGCATTAATTGCTTATACAATGTGCTTTTTAAGACTTTAGGATTTTCTTTAAGTCTTTATTTCAAAGGTGCCCTGTAATGAGATTTATAAAAACATTTTAGAAGACATTAAACACTGAGCACAATATGCATACTGCAAAAATAGTAAAGTGAACTGACATGTGGCCAAGTATGGTGACCCATACTTGGAATTTGTGCTCTGCATTTAACCCATCCAAGTGCACACACACTGAGAACACACACCTGGAGCAGTAATATTGCTGCAGTGCCCAGGGAGCAGTTGGGGGGTATTGGAACCTTGCTCAAGGGTCTAACCTCAGTCGTGGTATTGGGAGTGGAAGAGAGCGCTGGATATTCATTCCCCCCACCTACAATCCCTGCTGGTACCAAGAGCAGTCGTGGTATTGGGAGTGGAAGAGAGCGCTGGATATTCAATATCTTAAGTAATGTACAGATTTGCCAGCCCTGGATGCATTCCTACTGATTGGTATTTGAAATATAGAGTTATAGAGTTATAGAGTTATAGAATAGTATATATTATTAGAGATATTATTAAGACGTTATTTTTCTGGGCCTTTGTCTTAGGAGATACATCTGAAGTAAAAGTCAAAATTTTTACTAAACAAAATACATTTAATGCTATTGATGTGTAGGAGAAACAGTATGTAATATTGACAACTAGAGGTTGATGTTGGTGGTGCTGTTAGTGTTTGAAATGTTTGATGGAGTTGTTTCTCGTGCCCTCCTGCTTATGCGGGTTGCCAGATTGAGGACAATTAAAGATGACAAGCTTTACACTGTCAGTTGAGGAGTTGATTTGTCTGTGTTTTAATGTTCCTCTGGTCATAGAGTTTTTTTTTTTTTTAGATAGATGCAGAGGCTTTTGAGGTCGGGTAGAATCTGCAACCTGTTTCATTTGCTGGCTTCCATGGCTGCCATACGCTGTGTTTCCACCAACTGGCAACTCAGGGTGTCGAAATTCTATTGGGTAAATTGGCAGTGGGCGGAGTCACACAGACCAAAACAAAAGCAGGCATTCCGACACGGAATGCACATTTCAAAGTAGAATAACAGGCTGTAGCATTGGTTTTCTGAGAAACAATTATGTGAATTTAGCATGTTTCCTAAATATCTGCAAACATGTACGGTATTTTTATGCTTCAGTACTGCAATAAATAACTAAATACACAAAGAACCACCTTCCAAGAGATCTCACTTGTGATTTCTCTTTCTTACTAGTTAAAGGGCTGTTGATCCTGATCCTGAAGCAGCAGAACGGATGGGTTGTGTACAGAAACCCCGGAAAACAGAGCTTATTTACCCTGAAGATGTGTTTTTGTGGTCTTGAGAGATCATGTGGGTGTCCCGACACAAACATGAACAACCTCATCATCTGATTCAACTCCCTGAAGCGCTAATCGCCCGAAGGCAATCACATGTCCTGCTCCAAAACCACGGGATAGCAGAAGCTTTGTGTGTGTTACTGTGGTGTGGTTGCCAGAATTTTACCGTTAAAAATATGGTAGCAACATTTGTGACCTTGGACCACAAAACCAGTCACAAGTGTCAATTTATTTTTTATTTTTTTACATTTAGAAATATACATAATCTGAAAGCTGAATAAATAAGCTTTCCATTGATGTATGGTTTGTTAGGATAAGAAAATATTTGGCTGTGATACAACTATTTGAAGAAACGGAATCTGAGGGTGCAGAACAATCTAAATATTGAGAAAATCGCCTTTAAAGTTGTACAAATAAAGTTCTTAGCAATGCATATTACTAATCAAAAATTAGGTTTTAAATATTAACAGTAGGAAATTTACTAAATTTCTTCATGGAACATAGCCTTTATTTAATATCCTAATGATTTTTGGCATAAAAGAAAAATCGATACATTTGAACCATACAATGTTTTGTTGACTATTGCTACAGATACACCTGTGCTACTTATGACTGTCACATTTTAGGTTTTAAATTAAATTTACATTTAAATACCATAATTTCATTAACTGATATAATGTTAACATACCAACCTACTGAAGTACTGAAATCAGTTTTGTATCTTCGTAATACACCGATAACCACCAAAAGCAGGTGATGATAAGAAAGTCACATGATGAACCAAAGCCCATCAAAAGCAGCTTTTAAATACTTACATATATAGAAGGTGCACAGTGTCATTCACACAAACACTAAACACCATCATGGTAACACACGTGAAACTGAAATAATGCAATAAACATTAATTTAACAACATTAGCTGTAACATACACCCCTATTGTACAAAACTGATAAGATATAGTTATTCCAACAACAACAACAACAACAACAAAAAACCTCCAATTTGAAATGTAACGCAGGGAATTATAGGAATGTCAATTTACGGTTATTCACTGCAAATTATACATTCTTTTTCACTTCCAAAAACGGTATACTACTGTAAAATTACAATGTAATGTCCAATTCAGTTTTTCACCGTATATAGTAGGGGAAAAGTTGAAGCTTTTTGACTAGCAAGCAACTACCTAGCAACCGCCCACTCATTAGCTTTTTAAACCACCCACAAAATCCATTGTGGCAGTGAGTATTGCACTCTCCAGATATGTTCTAGTTTCCTTTTACTTTAAAAAAAAACACTAAAAGAGAATGAAATTAGTACAAGTTAGAACAAATTAGTACAAGAAATTAGCAAGTAGTACAAAGTATACAGTTGATCCAGATAATGCTTTTTCACTTTAGGTTATCTGTGTTAAACTGTAGACTCCTTTGTGACTACAAGACAAACGTTAAAGGCATCTGTAAGAGTAAACAAAACAATTCCAAGCCAACATGTCCAGGTTGAAAAAGGGGATATTTACTGGCTGCGAGCAAACACACACACACACACTGACACACACATCTCTCTCCCAGTGAAAAATAAAAGTCGTTCTGTAAGTCTTTTGTTCCTTCAGACTAGCACACACATTTATAGTCATGGCTGAGAGGAGACGGCACCAGTGGCCCCTCTTCACACTGTGAGAGAAGGAGACATGGAAGGAAAGCTGGGATCGTCACAGTGCTATTGCCTCTTGAAGTCAAATTGTGTCGTCCTCTTCAGAGCCGTGTGACGCAGGTAAACTGCTCTGCTTACCGTGCACGCTGTCATGTCAGCTTGTTGAGTATTGGTGTTTTTAAGTGTGTTTGTGTAGGATTGTATTGACTAAGCAGTCTGAGCTCAATTAGGATGTCACTGTAAAAAAATCTATGAAACTATTTGCCAAAAGCAATAGAAAAATCTGAAAGCAGCTCAGAGAATTGATATTTTTAAGGTGTTTTGGTGTATTTTTTACTGAAAAACAAGAATGGATGTGCATGTGTGTTGACTTTATGAGAAAACATAGTGTTCTGAACATTGTGAAACTCAATTAGGGGGTGCTTTCTTGTTCTTAAAGGTATAGTTTCCAAAAAATGAGAATTTGATGTTAATTTATTTACCTTCAGGCCATCCAAGATGTAGGTGCCTTTTTTTTTTCTTTAGTTAAACAGTACAGAAGATTTTTAGCTGAAACCATGTTCCTTGGTGATTTATAAAATGCAAGTCAGAGGCTTCCCATTTTTGAGAATAAAAAAGCATATCAGGCAACACAAAATGAATACCCGTGGCTCCTGATGATGCATTGAGGTCTTATGAAACAAAACGATTGGTCTGTGCAAGAAACAAAACATTATTTACAACATTATTTCCTATAATCCATAGTTTAGGTAGACAGCCCAGAGATATGTCCATTTTGCAAACAAATCATTCTTTTGAATCAGTTCTTTTTAGTGAACTGAATGAACCAGTTCAACAAATTGGACTGAATCATCTGAAACAGCACAGCTCTACAAGTTACTCAATCAAAACTCACTTTTAGACATCTGACAGTCACCCTGATTTGAAATGAGCCAAAGTAGCGGTGTGTCTGATCCTATGATGTGTGCTTCAGTTCCTCCAACAGTCACTGAACTGAGGAAACAGTTCAGCTCGGATGAAGACCGATGGGCCTGTGATATGCACATGTGTGAACCGAGCACTTTAATGAAGGGACCAAATGAAAGTTTTTATGGTTTCTCGTGGTTTATGTAAAAAGATGAGCTGATGAAGACTAGTTTCTACACTTTATATGCTTTGGACATTATTGGGTGCTTTAATAATATAACTGTTTATGTTACATCATTGCATGATTACAAGCCAGTGAGCCAATTAATTGAAATGAACTGTCCAAAAGAATCAGTTTGTGGAAAAGAATCCTATTTCACCCTTTGCCTGAAGCTCTGGATTACAGGTTAAAATGTTGTAAATAATGTTATCTTTCTTGCTCAGACCATTGTTTCGCTTCCTAAGACCTCAATATATTGTCAGGAGTCATGAGTATTAATTTTGTGTTTCTTGATATGCTTTTTTTTATCCTCAAAAATTTGCAGCCGCTGACTATTTAATGTATTTAATGAATCACCATGGTTTCAGATGAAAATCTTCTTCACTGGTCTATTGAGGAAAATAAGTCACCTACATCTTGGCCTAAGGGTCAGTAAATGAACAGCAAAATTTCATTTTTGGGTGAACTATCCCTGTAAGATCCATTTTTAATGTCTTTCTCAGAGTTTATTATGGAGGACTTGAAGCCCGAGGGCTGGCGGCAGCTACTTCAGCCCCATGGTGCAGCTGGCAAAAACAGCACAAGTCTCCTTCGCAGGTCCTCATCATGGAGGAGGCCTGGGGAGCGGGGTTATTACGAGGGCCCCGCGGCGCAGGTGAATGAGCCCCCTCGCAGAGCTCGTCCACTGAGCTGCATAGAGGGTGGCAGGATGGACAAATGGCTTCAGACACTAGAGAGACTCCAATCACGTCGGCTTCAGAATCAAATACCTCCGTTTGTGGACAGGACGATATCAATGCCAGTTCCCTCGAATGAGACAGCGGGAAGTAACCCACTGTGTCCTGATGTTTCCTCTCTGCGCAGGAGGAATCAGACCCCTAGCGTCTGTCCCAGAGTGAGTGAAAGCTCCTCGAGCAGTCTGGAGTCTGTTCACATTAAAGCTGCTCCCGCTGCAGAAAGAGCTCAGTTCTGCGCTCTCGCTCCAGTTCACTTCGGCTGGCTGCCCATACAAAGACATGTGATACTGACAGACATCTGTCATAACCACCATGACAACAGTAGGTGCCAGGTAAGAAGGAATAACAGGAAAGGGAAGTGATGTCACAGCAGGAAGTTTATTTTCAGAGAACATTTTCAGATTTTAAAAAAGAAAAAAAATTACATTTTCAGCTATTTTTATTGCATTTAAAGCATTTTTGAAATGTTATTTATTTAATTTTTGTTTTTATTTATGTATTGTACATTGATATATATTTTTATTTACATATTTCATTTATTATTATTATTATTATTATTATTATTATTATCAAATTAGATTTTTTTCAGATAACTTTTTCAAATTTTTCAAATGAATTTGAAGCATTTTTAAATTTGAAAGTTTCTTTTTATCTATTGTACCTATATATATATATATATATATATATATATATGTGTGTGTGTGTGTGTGTGTGTGTGTGTGTGTGTATGTATATATGTGTGTATGTATGTATATATATATAATATGTGTATATATATATGTATATATAGTGTGTGTGTGTGTGTGTGTGTGTGTGTGTGTGTGTGTGTATATATATATATTCTCTCTTTTTACATTTACATTACATTTAGTCATTTAGTAGATGCTTTTATCCAAAGCGAATTAGAAATGTTGTAAATGTGATATAACAAGTCTCAGTTAGCTTTTTACAATTATAATTTACTTGTTACATTTATTATTATTATTATTATTATTATTATTATTATTATTATTATTATTATTTATATCATAGAACTTGTTTTCAGATAACTTTTCAAATAGTTTTTTTTATTTAACATTTTTAATTTATTATTTTAATTTGTATGCTTTTATGTATTTTTTATATATTTTTTTTTTGTTTATTTTATTATTATTTTTATTTATTTATACCATAAGAGTTGTTTTCATATAACGTTTTCAGATTTTTCTAATGCATTTTATTGATTTTTGTTGTTGTTGTTGTTTATTGTTTTTTATTTATTTATTATTTTAATTGCCATTTAATTGGCCTGATTTTTTATTTTCATAAACTACCAAAAGAAATCTTTGCACAAAATTAAATTCAAAATAACTTTCCAAGACTGGATGCCACTTTGCCGAATTAGCCATGCAACATATAATGAGGTCAAGTGAGAACAATGTACTACTGTACTAACATATTTAACATTAATGGTGCTTTCTAAGGCAATCATTACTGTGACTGTTGCTTATATTTAAGGTTATTCCTTAAATCATGTGTCTTGTTGGGAGAGATCTGCTGTTACTTCTCTAAACCAATAACAGTCGCAGAAGATGTAATAGGTCAGATACATACTGAATTCTCTTTCCCATACTTTAAAAGCCAGTATACACTGTCCAGTATGCAGTATTCTAATATTTCTAACAAAGAGAGTTTGAGTTATAAATTACTTTCTGAATGGTTTTAAAGTGTCCCTTGATAATGGCTTATCTGCTCTTCGGAGAGGAAAATTGTTCTTGCGTATAATCCAACTATCAGATATCCACTAAATCATTTAGATTCATCTTTCATATTTTACATTTCAGAAAGCTGCAGTTTTTAAATGAAAATAAGATTAAAAATGTAATAAAAAATGATCTGTGAGAGTTTCGTGAGACAGTTCCACTGTTTCACACGAATTGTACAGTAGAAAACTTTTTTATTTTTTTTATTTATTTTTTTTTGGATTGAGTCATCCAGACTGGAGATAAAAGCCTTCAGAGTCCTAGACTTTCTGCCACCACTGTACACCACACAACAATCACTCTCACCTCTACTGGGAACAAACCCCGGAAATGAACAGCCGAGCTCTCAGACCTGATTTACCTCAGTGCCAACTGATGCCAGAAAGAGAGAGAGTAATAGAAAACTAAAAAGGAGGGAAAGAGAGAAATCTCTGGATGACTGTCAAGTACGTGAACTTCAGTGGCTGTCTGGGTGCTGCGTGAAGTCGAGATAAAACTGCTCTGTCAGCAGGTGCTTGGATCCATTCGGAACAGATTTAGGAACAAATAGATCCAACCACATCTGAGCCAACAACAGGATCACAACAATGCTGTGGGGCCCAGAGGATAGAAACGAATCCAATAGCATTTGTAAATCGCTCAAATCTTTTCACTTCAGTCATTTATGTTTAAGTTTAGTATTTGGACACTTAAAGGAATTGTTCATCCAAAAATGATAATTTGTTGACTATGTACTCACCCTTTGGCCATCCAATATAAAAATGAGTTTGTTTCCTCATCAGAACTGATTTGAAGAAATGTAGCATTGCATCACTTGCTCACCAGTGGATCCTCTGCAGTGAATGGGTGCCGTCAGAATGAGAGTCCAAACAGCTGATAAAAACATCACAATAATCCACACCACTCCAGTCCATCAGTTAACATCTTGTGAAGTGAAAAATTGTGTGTTTGTAAGAAAAAAATACATCAAGACGTTCCTAACTTCAGACTGTTGCTTCTGGCCAAAAATATGGGTCTATAATTCATAATAACACTTCCTCCAGTGAAAAAGTCCATCTCCTGTTCTCTCTCACATTAAAATCCACCCACATATTTGTTTAGAACTGTTTTTGCTTGTAAACGGTGCTTGATCTGGGTATATTTCTCTCCTAATTCAGACTAGATGACTTATTCACTGCAGAAAGCATTATTATGGCTAGAGAACTCATATTTTGAAATGAAAAATTATGAATTTGTTTCTTACAAACACACAACTTTTTTTAACTGATAGACTGGATGGTGTGGATAACTTGTGGATTATTGTGATGTTTTTATCAGCAGTTTGGACTCTCATTCTGACGGCACCCATTCACTGCAGAGCATCCACTGCTGAGTGAAATTTCTCCAGATATGTTTCCATGAACAAACAAACTAATCTACTTCTTGGATGGCTTTGAGAGTGAATACATTTTCAGCAAATTTTCATTTTTGGGTGGACTACTTTAAGTCAGACTTGAAATGTATATGAATGTCATTGCATTAGATCAGAAGATATCAAACCATGCAGCACATGCTTTTACCTACTGCAGGATCTGTTCATGAAATCACATTCATGTTATCTGTTTTTTTCTACAACTAAAGTCTGTGTGTTCTTTCAGCAGAAACTGAAGTCTCCCATCACTCCAGTGTTGCTCAGCACTCCTGCCAAACTTAATGGACCAAGACCAAATGGTGCGTATTGACTAAGATGGCAAATTAAATTTCTGAATGAACAACTTGTCCAAGGACACCAGTGAATTATGTTTAGAGGTTTGAGCTTTACACACTGGTGGTATAAAGTAAATTCAGTGAAATACTTCATGCAGAAATCTAAGTTGTGCATATCATTAATGTTTCTAAAGTTGCACTAAAAAAGATTTTTGGGGTAAAAAGTGAACAAAATGGCATTACTCAACAAGTGCATGAAATAATCAGTGTTCTGTGATATTCTGTGGTAAGATACAATAATGATTTATATTAGGAGCGGTTTGGGTCGGATTTACTGGGAAATTTAAGGGATATCCTATTCATTATTGCATGATTACATCATGTCCATAAGTGTAGAAAAGAGAATGATGCAAGTTTGAGAGGTCCGATGTAAAAAAGTGTTCTTTAGAAAGAAAAAGAAAGAAAAATTAAAAAAACCTTAAACTTCCTAAGGTAAGTTCTTAAATTCTCAAAAAAAGAAGAATATATATACAGTACACACACACACACACACACACACACACACACACACACACACATTATTTTTTTTTATTATTTTATAATGAGTAAATACTTAAAAGAAGTTATTTGCAATGATTTTTAAGAACATTCTTTTCAAGATTTGAGTTCTTAAGTTTTGTTTTAGGAATATTTTTTAGGTATACAAATATTCTTAGTTCGAAAATAAGAAGAAAACGACAGTTATGAAGAATTTAATTCTTCTATTTTGTGAATCTGGCCCTTGTATGCGCCAAGTTATTCTGCCAAAAATTAGTTAAATATTTTTATTGTGGTTCAGTATGAAACAACAACAACAACTAAAACATACATCAGATTCTGATCTCTTTGTAGTTTGAAGAAATGAAATTATTTTATCTTACATAAAGAGATTTTGGAGTCAGAGCTGAGTGTTTGGACTTACTGGAAAGTTTTTGGAGTCAAAGTTAAGTGTTTGGAATCAGAGGAAGAGTTTTTGGAGTCTGGAATGAGTTTTGGTAGCCGTGCATATTGTTTAGAGCCAGAGACAGATTGTTTGGAGTGAAGGGAAGACAGTTTGGACTCGGAAACGGATGGTTTTGGTTCAGAAGCAGATTGGTTGGAGTCAGGGACAGAGCAGTATTAGGTGTTCAGTCTCATGCGGTGGTTCCCTCAGTGCCGTCATCCAGTGGTGCCCCGGAATTTTGAATAGGGGTGGCCAGACAAGGCCACAGTAAATCTTGGGGTGCCACACCAAAATAAAGAAATAAAAAATAAAATAATTAAAAGTTCCACTTATTGTGTGTTATAGATATTAACTTTTGTTTCTGGTTAATGTAATAATATGATTTTAATTAGCAATGAATTACTTACTTTTTAAATGGTGTAGGTGTTTTAAATAATTATACATCAGTAAATATATGGACAAAACCAAAAAAGGGACAATATTTTGTTTAAAAACACTTTACAGTCCAATTATTTTGGGTTTGCAATATTGACGAAAAACGATATCTCTGTGATTTTCTGGGATTTTATCAATAATGATAATTAGACAATATTTTGCTGAGTGTGTTATTGTGCTGACACCTGACTCCTGAATTATTTATTTTTTACCTTTAAGCCATTTTTCCTAAAAGTGTGCACCATCTTTTAGGTCAAATTCTTGCATTTGGGCTGTTACCAAGCAAATGCAATCAGTATCAACAAAATTGATCTTTGCAATGCAGAGAAAACACAGAAGCTGCATCTGAAGTGCCATTTAGATGTTTTTGCACACTGTTTAATGCAGCTCTGAGGGACATGGAATACTTTAACCTGCAGTTACAAATGAATTAATAATGTTTGGATATTTTAAACATAAAACACTGAAAACTGATGTTTGAAATTATTTTAAAAATGAAAAGTTACCTTAAATGTGAAATTAAAACCGCCAGTAGGTGGCAGCGAGTCACTGTTAATAAGCGAGTCATTGCGATTGAACCGAATCATTTAAACGGTTGATTCATTCAGGAACGAAACACTATGATTTCGCTCGAAGACGCAAAACAGTGGCTGTGTTTGGAATGATTTTTGTTTTTAGAAATAGAGCAAAAACAGGGAATATATTGTCTGAAACGTAAGTCTCTTAATATTAACTTCTTGTTTATTGAACTGTTGTATAAACTCAATATCACTTTGTAATTATGCTGACTTTTGGAGAAAAATGTCACTCTTCGTGTGATAGCAACTATATGAAATAATATACATCTATACATGTACATCTATACATTTTCTGCTACATATCTTGAAAAATGTGTTAATTCTAATTTCCAGCAGAAATTAGTAGGGCAGCTATACTCAATCTGCAATCTTTTTTGGTGGCTGCAGCGGGTGCTTTTTTTTTTCACTTCTTAAACTATTGTGAATTTACAATATGCATTTAAATTAATAGTACCCACTGCAAATCATCCTAGGGTGGCCATGGGGGTGGCCAGGGCCACCCCTTGGGGGCGCCTCTAACGTCATCCTCTCAGCGCTCCTGCTGCTGCTGCTGCTGCTGCTGGGATCTTTTCTCTGGGGCCTGTCAGCAGGTGACGAGTGTATAATGATGCTGCCGCAGCATCACTGTAATTACAGCCGTGAGAGCAGGACCGAGTCAAGGGGAAAGAGGAGGAGGAGGAGGCAGAGATGCAGGAACGATGAGCATCTACTCCTCCACGAGTGTTTACAACAGAAATGTTTGGGAATTTCTCTCTCAATTGTTTACAACAGAAATGTCAGCTCCAGATGGTGTGTTACTCTGAGAGGACATGAGTGTCATGCTGATCAGTGTGTGTGTGTGTGTGTGTGTGTGTGTGTGTGAGAAGGCCGTTCTTCGGTTGTAAACACAGAATGAGTGACTAAGGGTCAATGACAGACACTTGCTGCCTGCCGCTCTGGATCACAATGTGTTGCCAGATCACCTTTTGTTGAATCCCAAAACAGTGGTGGAAATGAGATGAATTCTGCTTTGATTCTGGAGCAAATTGCATGGGTTTAAAGGGAATTATAGAAATGTGTTGGGAAAATCCCTTTTTTAGGTGACTAACTTTCTATTGCTCAACTTTGCAATTTTTCTGATACATAATATATGTTTATAGGGCTGCACAAGCTGACCAAACAAGTATGTGACAATATATCAATATAAAATAATAATAAGAAGAAGAAATTATAATAATAATTATTATTATAAATTAGAAAATCATTAAATTATTATTGTAATATTTAACTGTAAAAAATCAATAAATTATAATAATTGTATTGTGAAATATTTTTTTCTGATAGAAATGTTATTGACAAAAATGAAATAATAAAAAATATAAAATTCATATAAATGAGATAAATGAGATATGGTAATATTTTACAGTAAAATTAAAAAAAGAGTATTTAAGAAAAATAGAGTATTTCAGATTATATAATAGTAATAATAACATTTTTTTTTATCATCAATCATGGTAATCAGTATCACTGTTTCTGTCCATTTTAATTGATGCTGTATTTATTTTATTATTTGACTAAACTCAACCAATGGATTTGGTTGGGGGCGGGGCTATCTCCTGGCTGACCAATAACAGATGGAGACTTGTTTGAAAACAGTCATTATTTTTTGCAGTTTTATATAGTGACGCTCATGAGACATAAATTACACACTTAAGCTTTAATTTTGATCCAAACCAATGTGTTTCCACCATGACTCTTAAATGACACGCCCTCAACTCAGAAAGCCAAAGCTTCCCAGAGTTTCCCGCTGGTAATTACGACAGTGTAAATGCATAAATACAGTAGCCTATGACACAGAAGCTGACACGCAACACCTGAGCGGCTGACAAGAGTGTGTGCCGTGCTGCCCCGCGAACCGGGAGCATGCTGGGAAAATAGCTGCCTGTCAGGTGTCAGCTGCTAGTATGAAGTGCGATTACTTGCCTAAAAAAACGACGGCAAGAAATAGTTAGCTTGCCATCTTCGCTGTCAGAGGATGCTGTGACCGCGTCTCCATGGTGACGCTGACAGAGAACGATCCATCACAGCCGGGTGACGCGGAGACTGTCTGTCAGATGGAGCTCTCTCCCGCTCGCTCTCTGTCTTCATGACACCTGTAAGCGGTGCAGGTGAAGTCGCTCTAAGCAGACCTCTGTTGACAGTGTAAACACACACAGCAGGAAGATCGGCCTTGTGACGCAGGAGTGGCAGGAAACGCCTCTGGATTTATATCATAAGCAAAAAGAAACTCTCTAGTTGGCTTTATGTTCCATTTCTCAATGAAAAACGCGGAAAATGCACCTGAAAGTGGACTTTTTGTGTTTTATTCAGACAGGGAGACTTCGAGGCCTGAACCTGTAGGCTTTAGATACTGGAAAACACCTGAAAAAACACCATCCGTCCTCCATCAGGTGAGACTAACACTAACACTGCTTTACAGAGTTTGTTATGTTTTGTTCTCAGTGTCTTAATTATATTATATAATATAACACAGAGAGTTTCAACCCTCTCATGTACAACAGTAGGTTGGGAGTAACTAGTTACATGTAACTGAAGTACGTAATTTAAAATGCTAACGATTACAAAGGGGATAACATCTGCATATTTTAACACCCATACAGATATGATTGATTTCTTCCCAAAGTGCATTGACTGCTCTAAAATATGAGACACCAATATTTCAGGAGTTCAGGACACAGAATAGGACACAAGCTTATTAGATAACTGTTTTACTTCCTGTTTGGGTTTATGTATATGCTTTATTTTTTTAAGATTAACTGTTTTTTTTTTTATTATTATTGTTAAATGCCAGTGTTTCTTGTCATAGCTATGCAAAGATTTGATTTCAAAAACAGCATCAGCTTTTAAATAGATTCTTGTTATGAGTTTAAATCTATATTTAACTCTCAAAGTAAAAAAAAAAGGTGCTAAAGTCTTATTAAGTGGTGGCTGTGTTTTTAATCAGAATCAGCTTTTAAATAGGTTGTTGTTATGATTTAATTACTGTTGAGTACTGTAAGGTTAAACCCTGCCTGCTTTAAATGTTTCAAAATGATTAACAGTTGAAAACATTTGTTAGAAAGTTAGAAAAGTAATCAAAAAGTATTTAAAATGTGATCAGTTACGTTATTTTAATAAAGTAATTTAAATAGTTAAAGTACTTATTGCTTTTTGGGGTAACTTGTAATCTGTAACCTATAACATTTCCAAAGTAACCTTCCCAACACTGCTCATGTATCATAAAGTACAGTATGCATGCATCTTTCAGAAAAGTGATTATTGTAGAGAAAAGTTTCTGTTTGGGGTTCATTGTAGCATGTGAAAATCCATTGTATTTATTCATGTTTTATATCTCAGGTCTCTGAGAGACAAAACAGAAATAATGTAAAATTTTTGGCCATATAAAGCGTGTTATGTTGTAATTTTGCTTAAAATCAGAAAATGTCATGTTTTATGAGCCCATTGCTTTATTGTTTAATATATTTTTCACATTATTAAAATGGACTTTGGGTCTCTCGGCCACCAAACAGAGAGATGCCTGCTTGTTGTCCTACATACTATAAATACAGAATTTACCCAAAAGACACCACTAACATAGATTTGTATGATTATATGGTTCATAAAGCCTTGCTGCTCTTGATATAAACTTGTGATTCAAAAGCACATGGTTTGAATAATGCCTGTGTCTATTTACACTGAGTGCAAATAGCCAGCCTTGTTGGCGAAAGCTATTTTCACTAACTCCACCCTTCATTAATTTTTTACTTTTTTTTTATAACAAATGGAATTTAGTAATTTTAATATTATTTAAATTAAATTCTTATTATTCTTTTAAAAATGTTAAATCTTTTTTTAAAACATTCTAAAATATAACATGTTTTAAAGACATCCCTTAAACTCATCAAGACTGCATTTATCTTCAAACTGTAATTTTGTGAAATATTATTACAATTTAAAAGAAATGTTTTCTATGTGAATATATGTTACAAATGTAATTTATTTATGTGATGCAAAGCTGAATTTTCAGCATCATTGTGCCAGTCTTCAGTGTCACATGATCCCTCAGAAATCATTCTAATATGCTGATTTGCTTCTCTAAAACATTTCTTATTATTAATAATGTAGAAAACGGATGTGCTGATTCATATTTTTGTGTAAGAACAGCATTTATTTGAAATAGAACTGGAATGCATATTTGCTGAAATAAAAATATAATGTTGTAGAAACTTAAACACAGTTAACTATCATGTATAAACCCATTGGATTTTCTTGAAAATCAGTGTTTGCAGATTCAGTCTGGGCCCAAGTTGCTTTTCTATGCGAGCATTTGCCAAGAACATAAGTGTAGTGTATGTTGTGCGTAGATGTTCATGAAGCACTAAACAAATATTTCAAATCTTTGATTAAGTTTGTCTGCGCTGTGCTTCTGTTCCTCAGCAGTCTTTCATTTAGAAACACTGTAAATGCTGTTTAAAAGCATCTTGTAATCAGTTACATACATACTTCCAGATGACCCACACACAAACTCACAACCTCAGCAGCACAAGCAGTTGCTCTGAATTAAGCTGAACACTGTACGGGCTGTTTCTATCAGATAAATGTGTTCTCTGAAAAAAATCTCTTTCTGTGTCTGTTTATTGTGCTGTTTATGGGATGTTTGCTCCAGGCAGCTTTTCTGCATCTCTCTCATTTTTTCTGTCTTTTTGATTAACTTTGTACCATTTTACTCCTCCAGTGAGACATTGTGGGGCCGAAGAAAGAATAAACTGTTTTAGTATCTACAGTAATGCTCCTTCTTTATCTAAAAACAATATAAAACCAAAACTACCATGTTCCTGGTCTCATATCAATTGGATTTGTATGTATAAAATCAAGTTCTCTCCTCTAGTTTAAACATTCAGTTTTACACTCGAATATGAAATATTGCATAAGTAACATTGGTTATGAAAGCCATTCCATGAAGGCACAACAGCAAAGCGAAAGTACTTTTATATACAGTGTATACACCAGATAAGAAGAAGAAGATAAGAAAAAAATTATATTTTTTATTCTAAAAAAATACTTCTTAAAGAAGTTCTTAAGTTAAAAAATGACATTAAGAAGAATTGTATTAATTAGAATGCTTCGCGAATTTCAGAATTAGGAATTGAGACAATCTTCTGTGTCTCAATTTATTTATAAATCAATTTAAATTGTTATTTTAACATTTATTTAAACTTTATTTATTGTGTTTCAGTATAAAATACAAAACATACATCAGATGGTGATCTCTTTGTAGTTTGATTAAATGAAGTTTTTGATTAAAAGCTGAGTTTTTAGAGTCAGGACAGTGAATCAGAGGAAAATACCAGATTTTATTCTGTTTTTTTTTTACCATTTTCTCCTCCAATACGATGTTGTGGGGCTGAAGAATGAATAAACTGTTTCAATATCTATAGAAATGCTAATGCTTTCCTTATTTTAAAGACAACATGAACTCAAATTGTTCAAAATACTCTTTCTTAATGCATGCTTCTGGTCTTATAACAGTTGGATTTAACCAGATATATAGATGCATCATTTTTCTCTAGTTTAAACATCCAGTTTTACATTCAAATATTTGATTTAATTCAGACGTTAAATTGGTTATGATTGCCATTCCATGAAGGCACCATGGTACTTTGATATATACTGTGGTACTGTTTTTTATGTTCATATGCACAAGCATCTATATTTTGTGAGTTCGGGCTCCATGAAAGTAAGGCAAGATTAAAACTCTCCTGTGATTCTCATAATTTAATAAAAAAGTGCCTTGAGTTCCAACTTAACCGAATTGCCCCCAAAACTGATACGGTTGCTATGGAAACGGCGGAATGCACCAGTTCAGAATGACGGATTCCGAAAGCATTACTGTGCACACAGGAGGCAGAGAGAACCTCTTTCATCCACACAAAGCCCAATTCAAGACATTTCGTTTGTTTGCTTCCAGGCTTCGGGATCCGTGAGCACTGAGGGAGGACGAAATGGACCACAAGCCTGGAATCCGAAAGCCGAGATAGACACATGCCACGCTGGACCACATCCCATGTTGAGAAATCCCACATGCAGGCGTGGAAGTGCGCCGGAGTCCTTCAGCTCCTCGATATCATCCATCACTATCACTTCCAGGAAGGTCACGCACACAAACTCCAGGCCTCTGAGTCCAGCGATGAATAGCCTCGCCGATGGACACAGAAAAGCTTTAGTGGTCAAAGTCACTGAACAGAGGACGAAAAGCACTTCCAGTCTGCCCATCGCCTCGACCTCTGGCTCTGATCATGAAGAGATGGACCATGGTGTGGTCCTGAGAAGAAAGGCAACCATTGTGAAAATGACCGAACAGAGAGAGCGTTTCAGTCCAGTGAAATACAGACACAGCTACACTGAAGGACTCCATAATGAATCTAAAGTCAGTCCCTCACCATTAAACCAACCGTTAACTATATCTCTAGAGCCAGGAGGAAACCAGTGGAGGTCCCAGCACAGATCTAGCCTATCTCTCTACCTCAACAACCCAAACGATAGCAGCGCAGTAGGGGAGAGCAACACCAAAACACACAAGCCACCTCGAAGGCCTCTCAGCTGCGACGCAAGCCTGTTTAACCACACAGAACTTGGCAGTAATGCAGTTATACAGCCAGCGTTTCACAACAAGAGCTCTCCTGTTCCCCAGAAGACAAATATTGACCTTGTTAGTTCCAGCAGCAGCGAAGCAAGAAGGCGCTGGGCCTCCGGTGGCGAGGATGGGAGCAAGAGGAAAGAGTGGGATCGTGAGGAACCTATTTCAGGAATCAATCCTCTCACGCTACTAAAAGCAGCAGGTACCAGCAGAACCCGCGTGGATATGCGGCGGTAGACACACAAGAGCACACTCTAGACTGAGGCTGCGCGGCGCCGCTTTGATGTATAATGGATGAGTATTATCGTGCGAGAGAGCAGAGGTTTTTAATTGAGGCTTTTCACGGCAGATACGCACGGTAGAGGTGGACGGCCCTGAAACAGGAGATTTCTCCGCTGTCTCTCTCTCTCTGTCTTGCGTTTTTTCATCTTTTCATTTTCCCACGCATCTCTTTGCATGCATAATCTATTTCTACCCTGCTTTCAATACCGGTTTTTGAGCTTCCGTGGGAATTTAGAGCTGCTGCACACAGAGAGAAATCTGACAGCCAGTGAAAAACATGCGTACACACATTTAACTATCTGAGGACATGCATAGATGACTACTGTTTGAAATAAAGTCACTTAGAATTATTTCAGACTAACTTCACCTGTAATAGTAAAACATTTAGAATTTTTGCATTTAAAAAAATGCCACTTACTGCTTATTCTTTACATAGATTTTTAGTTTTTAGGACATTTTAAAGTAATTTACCCTTAAAAATTTTGGATTTCAGGATGAAAAAAAAAATGTGTAAAATGTTTTTACAGAATTCTAAAGATTGAAAATCATTACTATTTATTTAGTTAGTTGTATTTTTGTTGTATGATCTATCTATCACCCATCCTTCTTTGCAATGTACGTTTTTGTTCAATCTTTGCATTTGAAAAATAATTTAATAAATAATATTTTTTTATAAATAAATGTATATTAAATGGCATATGAGTATATATATATATATATATATATATATATATATATATATATATATATATATATATATATATATATATATATATATATATAATAGTATAATGCTTTCCAGATAACATTTTTTATATATTTTTTTTGTTTAAAAAAAAAGGCAATAAAAATTGTTTTTATATTTCATTTATTCCATGTATTATATTTTATAATTGTTAAGTCCCTTCACATAGGCATGATTGTATAAATTTTTAAAAACACTTACTTTACGAAAACCCTTAATTTTTAAAGTAAGGTTTCAAATTTATAATATATATCTATCTATTTATCTATCTAGAAAACATTATATTACTATTAATTTATTATTCTTAATTTATTTACAACCTTTTTTTTTTTTTTTTTTAAAAAGATTGAACACAAAAACTGTACATTGCAAGAAAGGAGAGATTAACCCTTTATACAACTATATACAGATTTGTTTTAATTTTTATTTCTATAATAGAATTGAATATAATAGAATAGAAAATGAGTTTGTTGGAACTCCTTACTCCAGTATTTGCTGTAGCTGTCCATAGACCAAAAATATATTGTACGCAAATATGTTAATGCAGACCTAAATGCATTGCTAATGCACTCTATGCATTCTCTAGTTTAACATTGCGAGTATGTCAGTACTTTAACTAACAGTAATTTTGGCCAAGCAGAACTATACATCATTCTGACACAGAGCGTAGCATACTTCCATTACTTACATTTCTGAATGCAACAACAAAATCCTGCTTGCATAGCCGGAAGCGTTTGCTTTTTGCTACTTGTGTGCAGTGTGTTTCAGACCTAGCCGAGACTCTGGATGATGCACAGTCTCTTTGTTCTCAGATAACTCGGCTGATCTGAGCGCAGACGCCGTCCTGGCCCTGAACGCCGCTGCGGTTATTGCCAACATAAAGCTGCAGGCCCAGCAGAGACGAACTACATCCCACACAGCAACAGCAGGTATACCTGATCTCTCCTGACCTTTGGCTTCCTCAAACACAAACTTCACTTGAAGCACACTGACATTTAGCAGGATGAGGGGATTTTATATAGAACGCAGCGAGACATTGATGTCTTTACACTCTGGTCATGTTGGTATTAGTGCAGCTCACGCAGTTGGAGTTTTTCTCCATTCCTCTGGTACAAAACCTAGTGAGCTGTTGTTTTATCACTGAATATTGTTCCTCTTTAACAGTGTGTTTAACAAAGGATAGAGGGCAAAATGAACACAGAGAGCTCAAAGAAGAGGCTGCTGGTGCTGATGGAAGGAACAAAACATGTCCAGCAGATCAATGTGTGGATTTTGTCCCATTCGAGTCCCAAAATGACCTTTCTGAAACTGCTTTGGCTCCACTGTCACTTAGTGTGAGTTACTCTTCTCTCTTCTGTTGTTTGCAGGTACTTCTGCACCAAAATAATGAAGTTCACTGACTGGCTATCTTAATGGGGACATACAATAGATGTCTACAAATAAAACCATTTGTGATTACTGTAGACCAACTCAAACCCTACCTCTAATTGTTTTTAGAATAGTTTTTTTTTTTTTTTTTTTTACTTATCATTTGCAGAATTCTAAAGATGGGATGACTTTTATTATCAAAGCCATATATATATGTATATATTTACTTGAGTTAAACATTTTATTTGAATTACATTTTTCCCCAAGAGAAAGTTTTTTGGATTTAAAAAATAAAAAATAAAAATGTAAAAAATCTGTCTTTCCTTGCAACATACAATTTGCAATTATTTAAAATTATTACAGTTATTTTAATATTTTTTTATTTTTTAAATTTATTTTGCAATTATTTAAAATTATTACAGTTATTTTAGATAGAAGATTATTACAGTTATTTTATAAATAAATAGATAGATATCGATAGATTCACAGACGGATAGATAGATAGAAGATAAATAGATAGATAGATAGAGATAGATAGATAGATAGATAGATAGATAGATAGATAGATAGATAGAGATAGATAGATAGATAATAGATAGATTTTAGATAGATAGATAGATAGATAGATATTAATCAGACTTTTTAGACCGACAGATAGGACAACAGACATACATTTTAGATAGATATACAGATAGATATAGATAGATAGATACATAGATTTAAACAATAGATATATAAATACAATTTTTGTTTTTAACCAGCAAATGACTATTACAATTATTAGACAGCTAAAATTAAATACATTTTAACCAGCTAATGACTATCTTAGACCAGCTAGAAACCAGCTATCATGTTCCAAACACAGCTGTTATAGTGTCTAGCAGAAATAATTGTCAAAAGATAATAAATGTCAAAGATCTCATTAGTGATTTAACCGATTTGTGATTGTAATGCAGCTTTGAAGATCTTGATTTTGGACTTTGAACTTTGAATTGAACGGTTCTTTTGGTCTTTTAATGAGAGTGTGTGCTCTGTGTGTGCAGGAGGCTTTAGTGATCAGACGGCCCGATTTCATCCAGCGCTCACAGGCCAGGGTTCGAGCGCTCGAGAGGAGGTCGCAGGAGAGGCAGAACTCCCACAGCTCACCGCAGACAGTCGAGAGCGGAGGTGTGTGGCACACACTATCAGCATCAAGACATTCATACACATTCAGACGCAGTCGAAATGAACAACACTTTCATGCCCTCAGTATTCAGACAGAATACTCAAATCAAATGAAATAAGAGCAGGGATAGTACAGAATACTGGAGAGAAGATCAGTGACTGTTAAAAGACAGGAAATATCGCCCCCATCTGAACACTGTTAAAACTGCATCACTAACATTGCTTGCTTTAGGTATTTTAGCAATATTATAAAATGCATTACTGACTCTGACTTCATTATTCATTTGATGAATCATGTTTAAAGATGTTGTAAAATTATTATTATTATTGTTGTTGTTGCATATATATATATATATATAATATATATATATATATATATATATATATATATATATATATATCTCTGTATATATAGTAGTCTATATTACTAAATATATATATACTGTAGATAGATATATATATATATATATATATATTATTAGATATATATTATAAGCCAACTCATGTGGTTTAGCTGTATTTCTAGCTGCTGTAGTTTCTCTTCCTGTGCTCTAAATATCTAAAACTATCAAATCTGACCAGTAGAAATCAGTTTGAGAACAGCAAACCACATTAGGCTGGTTAAAGTGTTTTTAATTGTATTGAAATCACTGTATAACACATGGCGTCTCATTGTTTTATACGGCGCACGTACAGAATCTGAATGGCTGTTAACATGGACAGCTGAATGCATAATCAAATTAGACAAAATATTACATAAACATGCAAAGGTATGTGTATAGCTTAAATAACAGCTGTTGGAAATCTGTAGTGCTTTTTGCATGCATAAATATAATGTTGGCTTGATTATTCCTGCAGAGGACATATTGTAAACAGAAGGCTTGCTTCTTGTAATTTTTCAAAATGAGACTTGATTGTAGATTAACAATAAATGGGTGCACCACTTCATTTTCTGATTTTTGGGGATCCATAACAAGTTAATGTTTTACCAACATTTAATCATAGATTCTACAGTTTCTTCAGTATAATTTTGTCATTAAATTAGAGTTTACCTATGCAGAAACCCCAATTATTGTGTGTGTGTTTTTGTTCTGCAGGAAGCCTTGTGAAATCCAAAGACAGAAGCATCATGGGAAAGAGTCTACAGCTGCGGTCCAGGAGGTAAAGAACATGCCAATTCCTGTTTTGAGAAACACCTTTCCTGCTTTATTTGTCTTTCAGACACAGACACACACACACACACACACACACACACACACACACACACACACACACACACACACACACACACACACACACAGGTGTATCAGTTCTATCTGTATTGAAGGTGTTGTGTGTGTCCTTGCAGCCACAGAGTTTTGCCGGCCTGATTGTGCTTTTCACAGCTTATTTGTTTTGTTGCTGCTGAATGAAACATCATCCGATTAGATCTGGTCTCACTGTGCTTCCGAATTAAAGCTCCCCGATGCACGGCTGGATGGATTCTGCACGAATGAGTGCCTGTGTTCATAAGTTTGATTTAAACCGCCAATGACTGAAAAACAAAGCCAGTTATGTCAGATAACTGTGTAAATATTCAATGTTTGTTTCTTAAAGGGGTCATATGATGCTGCTAAAAAAATATTATGTTGTGTATTTGGTGTAATGAAATGTGTTAATGCAGTTTAAGGTTAAAAAAACACATTATTTTCCACATACTGTACATTATTGTTTCTCCTCTATGCCCCGCCTTCTGAAATGCATCGATTTTTACAAAGCTCATTGTTCTGAAAAGCGAGGTGTGCTCTGATTGGCCAGCTATCCAGTGCATTGTGATTGGCCGAATGCCTCAAGTGTGTGATGGAAATGTTACGCCTCTTAACATAATGTGATGCTCTGTCCGGCTGGAGCGACGAGACATAAACATAAAACCCATTATAAACGTGATATAAACATGATTTCTAGTCGTGTCTTCTTTTGGAAGGCCAAACAAAGTAGTTTGCTTTCTCAAAGAAACAGCGTCACACACCGCGGCCTTGAGTAAGCCGCGGCCGGCTTGAGTGAACAGAGGCGGGCGGCTTGAGAACGGTGCAGCAGGCGGATTCTACGAAGGAGCGTACATACCTTGGTCTTGCGGCAACCACATGTGACCGCCCCGGGCTGCACTCCATTCGTCCACGTTGAAAGCCGATTCAGCGATCCACAGCACAAAGTTAATTTTATTCCTTAGCGATCAGCACGGATCAGCCTCAGGCATGACGAAGCAGATATCATCCTCTTTTGGAAGGCCAAACAAAGTAGTTTCGCTTTCACAGTGAAACACACAGCGTCTATACGACATGGCAGCGGCAACAACAATACTACAACGAGAATAAAAGGTACGCCTTCTTTATTTGCGTGAACATCTAGGCGTCATTATGCATATCTTCCCGCATACTGATGTAGATATGTGGGGTCGTGTTAGAACGAGCCGCTTCAGGGGGGCGTGGACGAGTGTTAACTTTTATGAAGAATATCTCTTTGGATTTGAGACTTTAGTCCTTGCAACTTCACAGATCTTCTTTATTCAACAAGAGCTTGCAACACTCCAAAGAGAAAGGAAAATTTGAAATCGCATCATATGACCCTTTTAATTCTGTCTCTGATGTATTCTGATCTCACAAAAGATCAACAGAAATATGATAGGTTCTTTTTCTTTTGAAGAAATCTTTGTTTCTTGGTTCTTTTTTTAAATTAAACTTTATAGAAAGAGAAACCAGACTATCAGAGAGACTCAAATGTGGATTTTATTTGCATTGCCAGTAAGAAAATACCAGTAGCAATCACCCAAAATACCCTTGAAATCACCCAGAAGACCCCCAAAACATTCTGAAAACCACTCAAACCACTAAACACTAGAGCAACCACCAAGAACACCCCTAAGACATTCTGAAACCACTCAGAACACCCTAGCAACCACACAGAACACCCCAACAACACCCTAGCAACACCCAGAAGACCTAAAAAATATTCTGAAGCCACTCGAAACACCCTAGCAACCACATAGAACACCCCAACAACACCCTAGCAACCACACAGAACAACCCAACAACACCCTAGCAACACCCAGAGGACCTCAAAAATGTTCAGAAACCATTCAAAACACCCTAGCAACCACACAGAACACCCCAACAACACCCTAGCAACACCCAGAAGACCTAAAAAATATTCTGAAGCCACTCGAAACACCCTAGCAACCACACAGAACACCCCAACAACACCCTAGCAACACCCAGAAGACCTAAAAAATATTCTGAAGCCACTCAAAACACCCTAGCAACCACACAGAACACCCCAACAACACCCAGAAGACCCCAACAACATCCAGAGGACCTCAAAAATATTCTGAAAACCACTCGAAACACCCTAGCAACCACACAGAACACCCCAAAACATTCTGAAAATCACTTGAAATAACCTAGCAACCACCAGAACACCCTAGCAACACCCTGGCCTCATTGCAGTGACTTTTGCATGCACAGGCACCACTTTCTTCTGCAACACTGTCTTTTCCGTTCCATTTGCTCTGTGTCAGTGCTCATTTATAAACTGCAGCTACAATGACACGCACGCTAACTACGAGTTTTGGTTGACAGGAGTTATAACCAGCTGCCTGAGGTGAAGAAGAGGAGAGAGGAAGAAAAGAGGAGAATAGAAGAGGAGAAAAGAAAACTGGCATCTCGGACCAACAGGCTGCGGGCAGAGCTCTTTAAAAAGGTAGACGTATTGTTTGCAGATGTGTAGGACTGATCTGAGAGCAGTTTAGAGGAGTTAGGAGTGAAGACTGATCTCGGATCAGCAATCATTACAGCACAGGCGTTTTGAGTCGCCGTTACCTGGTTCAACGAATTAGATTCATTCTCAGCATTAATCCTGAAAGTGACGCTTTTCCAATCCGCCGTCGCAAGGTGTGCGTTTATCTTAAGAAATTTCCCCTAATTCAATCGGACCGGAGGAGGACGCCTTCTCTAAGCCCGTTCCGCCCCTTAAGCAGTGGGAATTGATTTTGGCTGATGCATTTTGTTCCTAAACAGCTCTTAGTCGCTCTAAATATAGACTAGGCCCTGACGCAGAGAGGGATATTCAACACATTTTCTGTCAGAAAACACATTTCTAGGCCTGTCTTCACATTCACACACATCACACCGACTGGTAACAATCAACTCTGCTCAGAATGATGCTTTTGATTGGCAGCTTTTGAAAAGCATTTGTTTATGTTATTGTTTATGTCAAGCATCACTATTATTGCTGTTCATACTTAGTGAGATCAATAAATCCTTACACAATGTCCAAACCTGGTGCACACAATCACAATATATATATATATATATAGGTAGATAGATAGACAGATAGATATTGATATATAGATATAGATATTGATTTGAAATATTGATTTTAACCCAATGAGAGTGATGTCACAGCAATGTTATTTTAGTATTACTTATATACTATTATAGTTCTTATTAACATTTTTAATTTGCTTTTTATATTTTAGTTTTCATCTTTAGTAATTGTGGGCTTTTGTTATCAGTTTTTAAATAATATAAATATGTAATTTATTTGAAGTTTTTTTTTTTTTTTAAATAATAGGTTCAAGTTATTTTTATTTCAGTTTTAGTTGTATTTCATTTTTGATTCATTTGAAATAAAAAGTTGGTCATTTTAGTGCTATCTGGAAATATAAATAAATAGGTATATATCAGCTTTCAGCTTTATTTCCATTAATAAAAATTGAAATATTTTTTTTTTGTTGTTAATGATAATAAAAGAAACGGAATCAACAATAACAACAACAACAATATAATAGAAACCAATAAAAAAAAGTCATGTTGTTTGTCACATGTACTTGGATAGAGGGATAGATCCCAAACCTTTCTGTCAGCTAAACTACTTTGACCTAAAACAAGTACCTCTGACATTTTACAACACGTTTTAATATTATAACAACACATCCGCATATTCACAATTCTCTGATTTCGGTTAATAATTGCATGACATGCAGGAAAACAAATAAAATATTATTAATCCAATATTATAATATTGCATAAAAATTTAGTATAATATTTAAAGTGTTTTATTTAGACTTATTTTTATTTTAAATGATTTAATTACATTTTATTATTCACTTAATTATAAATAAATAAAATAAGTAATAAGTAAATAAAATTGTAATTTTATATTTTTGTGATTCAATTGTTAGCTTTTCATTAACCGATGCATCCCAGTTTGGGAAACGCCAGGTTATGTTGTTTGGGTATAAACTGTGTTCTCCACACACAATGGCATGACGCTATTTTGAAAGTCTCAGTTTTCTGAAGGCTCAAGAGCAGACCTGAAACCCAAACCTGTCAGGGTCAGAGTCTGACCTGTGTCTGGGGGGTGAGCTGTGTCAGACTTCTACTGACACCACATTAAAGTGTGATTTTTCTGACGACATCCTGGGGTTAATTAAAACCTGTGGGCATTAGATTAAGGTGAATCATACCAGAGATGAAACAGAGCCAGATGTGTGTGTGTGTATTATATTACAGCTCATAGGTGATTCCCAATACTTGTTTCTGATTGTTTAATATGTAATAAATTTTTAAACATTGTGCTTAGTTTTATTTATTATAATATATATGGTGACTCCCAATATATATATATATATATATATATATATATATATATATAATATATATATATTATATATATTAAAAAATTTATATATATATATATATATATATATATATATATATATATATATATATATAATTCTATGATGACCTCAATCAGTGTACATCATACTTTCTGGCCACCAGATGTCACAATGGACCAGAATATTATTGTAGGTTGCTCAGAAAATCACCAGCGATTATATGAAACTGAGTCTTGACTTACTCAAACGTACTCATATATACACAGAAATGTACATGTATTCTGCTCACCTATTTTTGTCATATGGCAACTCTTTCAACAGTTTCATCATAAACTCCTTCATTAGTTTCATCATAAGATAACTTTTGATAGTATGCTGTTCTGGACAGGGCTGAAGTTTCATCCTTTATTTATATGGTATGTGTTTTAACATCATTATGTACTGATAACATTGTACTTATACAATGATGGTGGTGTGTGTATAAAGGTGTGCATGTGAGAGACAAATAATAGGAAAATATTCTGTGTGCAAACGTGTGTGTGTGTGTGTTTTGAATGCTCTCTGGTTGGCAGTGCTGTAAAGAGCTTCATTGTGCTGTGTGTGTATAGAGCCACTGTTCACAGGAATGAACACCCATCCACTGCCAATGAAATCACTGCACATGCACATGATGATACCACACACACACACACACACACACACACACACACACACACACACACACACACACACACACACACACACACACACACACACACACACAAATATAGACAATAAATGTGTGTGTCTGTCATGAGGCTGGAGATTTGCCCTATATTCCCTCTCTGTTTCTCTCTCTTTTTATGGGCGATTCTTCAACATACGTCTGTTGAGATGAACATTCATCTCACATGCTGGAAAATCTGATCCAGTCCTTGATCAAGTACATTTGGAAAATTTACTCACCCTCAGGCCATGAGTTCGTTTATTCATGGGAACAGATTTGTAGAAATGTAGCATTGCATCTCTTGCTCACCAATGGATCCTCTGCAGTGAATGGGTGCCGTCAGAATGAGAGCCCAAACAGCTGATAAAAACATCACAATAATCCACACCACTCCAGTCCATCAGTTCACATCTTGTGAAGTGGAAAGTGAAATGTTTGTAAGAAACAAATCTATCAAGATCGTCGGCTCTAATTCTGACGGCACCCATTCAATGCAGAGCATCCATTGGTGAGCAAGTGATGGAATGCTGAATTTTTCCAAATCTGATGAAGAAACAAACTCATCTACATTTTCAGATGTCATTTTTGAGTAAACTATTCCTTTAACACATATATTACAGAAGGGAAAGTTTTGGTGGGGAAAGTGCCATAGAGAAAATTTTTGCAAACTGAACCTTTCAACACTCATGAGAAACAGTAGATGCTACAATTCCTTAAAACTACAATGATTGCCTTTTTATGCAGCATTTGTTCTTTAAAGCACCTTATGGGATAAAAGAATCACCCAGACATCTCGTATTAATTATGATGTGTTTCGACAAAAACATTTGGTGTGTCCAACTCTTGCTGACCACAAATGATGGACGTTTGGAATAAAACTGACCAAAGGCTTTTTATTTATTTATTTTATTTTTTTGCAGAAACTTCTGGAGCAGATTTTGCAGAGGGGAGGAAATCACTGACATCGCCTTGGACTCGTGTTTCTCCTCACTCCACAGTTCTCATGCCGGCCCTTGAAAAATATGACATGACATTAGTTAGAAATGTTATGGAATAGTTCCTTCCAGAACGAATGTGCCTCAAACATGGACTGCAGCCTCATTTCTGTGGCTCTGGATTACATCTTCTCTCTCTTTACATACATTACTGGTTAAACATTTTGAATAATTATGGTTTTAATGTTACAGCTAGGCTTATGTTCAGCTATGCTGCATTTATTTGCTCAAAAATACAGTAAAAACTGTAACAAATTTGAAATATTATCACAATTTAAAACAACTGTTTCCAATTTGAATATATTTTAACATGTAATTTATTCCTGTGATGCGCAGCTGTGTTTTCAGCATCATTACTCCAGTCTTCAGTGTCACATGATCTTCAGAAATCATTCTAATATTCTGATTTGCTGCTCAAGAAAAATGTATGATTATTATCCATGTTGAAAACAGTGTTTGCTGCTTCATATTTTATAGAAACGTTGCATTTTTCAGTCCTACAGATTCTCAACAGTATCACATGGCAAACACAGGACATCAGGAGAGTCTTTTGGCTTCTCAGAGATGCTACAGTTGCCATATAGACAGATTGTTTGCCCTTTCTGTGCCTCTATCCCTGTCATATTATATTATGTAAGAGACACAACATAAAAGAGCACATTACGGCTCCGGTCCTCATCGCTAAAAGCCTAAAATCCAACATTTGAAGACATTCTTATAACATGAAGGGCCTGATCCCGCTCTCATGCAGTCGTAGGTTCTGCGGGCTCATTATGACATCACTAGCCTTCCTCTGTCCGTGTCTCTCCGAGCCATTAGCCGGGAGCAAAAGGAATTTGACCTCGTCTGAATAAGAATGCATCACTAATGGAGCCGAGTGCTTGCACGGGGTGAAAGAGGCTTTTGTCCTCTCTCTGAATGAGCCGAGACTGTCCCACATGTGCCTGCTTAGACGGGACACGACTGCGCAATAGTCGAGTTATAAACTGAAGCCTTGCAGTAAAACTTGACTTGATAGACTTTATATTATGTCCTATCACTTTGTTTGGTATCTTAACTATCACATTTCAAAATCAAAAGATTGGGCCAGAAGATGTGAAGTGGAGTAATGTAGCTTCCTTTGTGTGTAAAAAGATGCATTTTAGACCAGACATTACACAAGTACAGAAATGTAAGTGCAAATGCTCAGCCTTTGGACAAATTATCCCTGTAAGTCCCTATAAGGAAAGTCATTTCACTCAGTGGCCGTCTTTGTAACACTATTTCTGACATGCAAGTAACAGCTTTTATTTCTTTGAATGGGGAAACATCAAATTCGTCTAAGCAATGCAGCAATAAAATTGTCTGTTTATGTCATATTTGCATTTACAGGTTACTCAAGGGTGCGCTAGAATTTTAGAAGATGTTATTCAGGTAAATAGGCATAAATATGACATATGTTTTATGCCTGAGATTCACAAACTTTTTTTTTCTTAACTGAATCTGTTTAATCAAAAACATTAGAAATAGTAAATCTTTAATTGCTTGAAGTCCTTGATATTTTAATAATTTAACAACCCAGTTCTCTAATGACAGACAGTTATGGAACTAAACAAATAGACTAAAATATTTAATCTTTTATTGTATCTGTTTTATTTTGTTTGTTTTTTTATTATTTATTATGTTTTATTAATTTACATTTTAATTAACAATAACTATTAACTTTTCATAAACTCAAAAATCCCTGCATTTTGGGAAACCCCTTTTAACTTGACACACCATCTTAGAAAGCAAACATTTGTGCCAATGTTATTTTACAGTTTCTACTATAATATTCTGAATTAGTTTTTATTGTGAAATTTCTGTTTACAATTTAATTTTAGGTAAAGTTTTTATAATTTTTACTGTGTTTTTGACATTATTTTTTAATACGACTATTTTTATTCATTTTAATTTCAGTTTTAGTTATTTAAACCAAATAATTTTTTATATTAAAATGATTCACAGGTTAAATATGCATTCCCTAGTACATAAGATGCAATGCAGTGGCCAAAAGAAATCCATCTGATGTATAGGTAGAAAACATTGCAGACAAAACGCAAGAACGTTTCCTGCTTGAACAGCCCCCTAGAGTTTCCATTTATATGCCAGTGTTGACATTTCAGTTTTGTGCTTCAAAAAATAAAAAAACGCATGTTTTATGCCTTCTTATATTCCTGTTAAACTTTTAGCACAAATCTCAGAGCAGATTTTGTCTTCGAGGCCAACTACATTTAGTCTTTTCCTAATGTCTTGCCGAATATTGATGTGTTTTTGCAGCAGGGCTTTTCTCAGTATTCTGGGCTTTGAGTTTGATGCTAATAAAAATGACAGAATCCTAAAAGCACAGTCCTAAATAACAGGAAATCAAATACATTTCGGCTAGATGGATGGATGAATATTGCTCTTGAGAAACTTCTTCTGGCCTCGGATGAAGAGCCGTGATGAATCATAGCAGGATGTTGATTACTACAGCAAAAATACTGACCTAGAATCAGAGCGAACCACATAAACCCATAAATCGCCTTTTCTCTGAGAATAAATGTGGTTCCTTAGATACAAGAGGGTTTTACAAACTTTTAAAAATGACATGCTGAATGAGCAATAGGATCTTTCAAAGGCATTCGTGAAACTAGAAACCCTGTTGTCTGGGATTGTAAAGTCTGATGGACCCGATCACCCCTGCTGAGGTCCCTACCTGGAGATATGTGAACCAGACCCCTTCTTCGATAGCAGAACTGAAGGATTACTTCATCAGGTGAAATAGAGACACCGCAGGTAATCGATCATAAAGCATTTCTTGTTTTTTTCCCCACTGCAGTGAATGGACGGCACAGGTGAAAGCGTGCAGTGAAGTTTATTGGACATGTATATGGTGAACACTGACCCTTCTTTATCACAGGAGCTCGTCTGGAGTCTGTTTCACACCTGAAGACAGCTGGTACATTGACCCCGGGATGGGACGGGACAATCCCAGAACCTCTGAATTACGTCAACAAAGAACTCGGGGCCCATGAGGGCCATTCTAGCAAATGGGTCCTTTTGTGTTCCTCATTAACATATGAGTAAGTACTGACTTGGAGTATTTTTACTGTGGGCTGTTACAGGCATTTCCCTAAATACCCCAAAATCTAGTAACTTTATGTTAATTTATATTATTTATTTGATGCTTTTGTTGGGTTCTCATAAATATATTTTAACCCTGTGATCATGACTGTTTTGTAAAATCGATCAGACACAGTCACTCATTACTTAACAATGCTCTCTCTCTCTCTCTTTCTATATATTATATATATATATATATAATATATATATATATATATATATACATATATATATATATATATATATATATGCAGCATTTTTCATTTTCATTTAGTTTAACTTCATAACTAAAACAAAAACTGAAGAAAAATTAAAAACCACATGAACATATTAAAAAACTAATAAAAATGACAAAAACACAAAATAATAATAACTAATAAAAATGATGAAAAAATGCTAAAACTAAAAATAATACAAAATTTTAACAAAAAAATGAATATTATTTAAATTATACTAAAATAACACTGGTATATATGTATGTATATGTGTGAAATATTTTATTTTTTCATATTTTTGATAATTATTTATTCATTTAATTTTTTAAAAATTACTGCAATTTATTAAAATAATATTGATAATTATAGCAATTTAATTTGTCTTATAGAATGTTTTCTTTCAACTGTGAAGAAATTTAAATCCTTATAAGTCACCTTTTTGAAATGTGAAATGCTCCTGTTTCAGAGTGCCCCATGAACAATTCATGAAAATAATCCTAGTGGACAGTGAAATACATGAAGTAATATCCTTATTCTGACTTATTGTTTCACTCTGACTCTTATTCATGCATAAATACTTAATTTAATCATTCTTTAAAGCCAATCGCTGTCTAAATGGAGGTTGGATGTTAAAGTCTGTTTCTTTTCTCCAGCTATGGGACGATCTTTGAGACGAAGACGTGTTTCAAATGGATTTCTGCTGTCTCTTAAAGTTGGATCCATTCCTGTCTGCTCTTTTGAAATCGGGGCAATGCAAGAACAGAATGATGAAATCACAGTATTCTGCTCTTTCGAAATGAGGTTGCATTCATGTGGCTACAAACCGAACGCTGTTGATGTTGTTATTGTGCTCGGATCTCTCCTGCGTGTGGAGTCTGAGCTTCCTTTCGTGTTCTTTATTTGTTTCGGCTTTTAAATAATGCACAGGTTCATCATGGATGTGTGGTGATTTCACACCTGCATTATTGCTCTTGTGCTGCAGTAAATCTCAGTGCACTAGTATTGCCCCAGCATGCAACTCTAACTGTGGTTTAAACAGAGCAGACCATCTGCATTATTAATTTACTTCTTTACTGATATCATGAGAGGTCACAAGAGGTCAACCACAAAATTTAAATTAAGTAACCACAAAACAGTCTTTGAAATCATTTGGCTCAATGCATTTCTGATATCTAACAATTGATATATTTTCTGATATTCTAATCATGGGTTTAGACAGCATAATGACCATTTCAATTAATTATCAGCTTTTAATGAAAATGATTACCACTGGATCGAACTGATCAATATGTGGTTTGTTGGCCTTTCAACTCACTCTTTAAAAGTCTTTTCCATAGAAGATAATAATGTTTACATTGATCGTTTTGATCAATATGTGGTTTGTTGGCCTTTCAACTCACTCTTTACACTATAACTTTTAAATGCCAAATAATGCATATTATAATAGAAATGTTATGGAACACAAATTCATATTCTGTCTAAATGTATGCTACTTAAAGTAATGAATGAATGATTGAATTTATTTTATAAATTAAAATACATTTTATATTTATTTATTTCATTTATTTATTTACTTAAACATTCCGAGTTTTTAAAAAAGCTTTTCTTCTCTTACTTAAACATAAACACTTTCAAACAAGTGACAATACTCCCATATCAACACCTTTGACTGCATTTCCCATCAATGCATGTTTAAAGACTAACCTTGAGCAACACTTTAATGATACCTTCTTTTTTCCATCTGATAACCTTGAACTTTAATGAACATTGCTGTAAACTGTTACCGTCGTGTCTGGTCTTTTCTTATTCAAAATCAGAGGCGTCCACACAGCGGCTCGCTCGCGCGCGCGCGCACACACACACACACACACACACATGCGCGCGCGCGCTTGAGTTCATATGGCTCGTGCGCTCATGGAAAGCTGATGTGTAGCGCGCTCTGAGAGTCTCACATTTCAGGAAGTGTCGGAAGTCCTCAGCTGCTGTCCGTCTGTCCTGCTCTATATTATGGTCGCGCAGCCGTGATCCGCGTGGATCGTCGGTGTGGATCTCCGGTGGGGCACCATGTCCACCCGGTACAGCCAGAGGCGTGCGCTCCTGCCCGCGGTCTGCGCGCATGTTGTGTCCGTGCTGACTGTCTGCTGCGCCGGGAGCATGTTTACAGCCGGTAAGAGCAAATTTACTACAACGGCTTTGTGCACTTACAACTTTCACATGACTGTGTGGCTGCGGCTCAAGAACAAGTACGCTGCCTACTTAGTCAAACAGCATTTTTGGGCATCACGGGCGCGCAAAAGTCCAACTGCACAGTTGTTTATTTAAAACACAGGCTTTACCTGATATGGCCCTTAAATTATCCTTGAACATTGTCAGGTCACTTATATTAAGTTGCATATGCATGCTCAGAAAAGCTTTTTTTGGGAGATGTTTGTGCTTTATTGATAGATGCATTAACAGAACATATTTTGAAACCCAAGCAAATTAAGGTTATTTTAGGACCAAGATTTATTTACTTTTTATGTACAGTTCCCTCTACATTCTCATTACAATGATGTAATAATAGTATATGCATTTTTTAAATGTAGAGAATGAATACATTGTTACTATTTTTGTACTACCTTTTATTTATGCTATTTTTAAATAAATAAAAATCACTGCAGCGTACTTTATGTAATATTGTATAAAATGACAGTAATGATGATCTAATGATAATAACCATGAAAATAATGCCATTAGAAATATTTATTAAAAAATCTCAAAATGTCCAGATGCATTACAGTAAAGAGAATTATTGGGGTAAATATGCTTAATTGTTATAAAAATTTATGCCATAATGCAAAATTACTTGTGCAAATATTGTTTTTCTGAAAATTTGGGGATAAGATATGACCTGGGTTTGGCTTTATGGTATCCACCCATGTAGAGTTTGGGTCAATTAGTCTAAGGAGACAAAACCTGAACAATAGAGGCTATTCTTTCTTTCTTTCTTTCTTTCTTTCTTTCTTTCTTTCTTTCTTTCTTTCTTTCTTTCTTTCTTTCTTTCTCTGAACTCATCATCATTGGTAAAGTGCTTAATTAACACAGAAAACAATCAGTCTCTCTTTGCCTCCTGATGCTAAAAGTATTCGTGTGCGAGTGATGATTATGTTATTGTGTGCATTGCTTAATTGCATGTTGACGATCATTAATAGTTCAAAGCTTATTCATCATGGACCCGGTAAGCGATATGAAATGAGACTCCGTGCGGGTTTGGTGGACGCAGTCACAGTGATTATATGATGCGAGCGCTAATGAAACAAACACGTTGCATGCAACTCTGACAGATTTGATAAATGACACAGCGTTACAGCGACATGGTGCTTGATCAGCCACAGATACTCTCATTAAATCAGAGAGCTTATACAAAACAGGTGTGCTGGAGGGAGGAGGAGAGCTGGCGCTTCATATAACCATCATAGTTTACAATATAATTTGTTAACACTGGAGAAATCTAGCATTACATCACTTGCTCACCAATGGATCCTTTGCAGTGAATGGGTGCCGTCAGAATGAGAGTCCAAACAGCTGCTAAAAACATCACAATAATCCACAAGTAATCCACACCACTCCAGTCCAGCAATTAAGAAACAAACCCATCAGTAAGGTGTTTTAACTTTAAACCATTCATGAAGTCCATAATCCATAATAACACTTCCTCCATTGAAAAAGTCACCTCATCTGAATCAGGAGAGAAATATGCCCAGATCAACACGGTTCACAAGCCAAAACAGCTCTAAAAAAGTACTGTATGTGGGTGGATTTTGATGTGAGTGGACACCAGGAGATGGACTTTTTTATTGGAGGAAGCATTTCATGGATTAAGGACTCATATTGTAGCCAGAAGTGATGGTTTAAAGTTTAAATGTGTAAATGATGGATTTGTTTATTACAAACACACAGCTTTTCAGTTCACAAGATGTTAATTGATGAACTGGAGTGGCGTGGATTACTTGCAAAGTTTTTATCAGATGTTTGGACTCTCATTCTGATGGCACCCATTTACTACAGATGATCCATTGGTAAGCAAGTGATGTAATGCTACATTTCTCCAAATCTGACGATGAAACAAACTCATCTGCATCATGGATTGCCTGAGGGTGAGAACGATTTCAGCATTGAACTATTCCTTTAATTATTCTGGTTCCTCAACAGCAATGTTCCTTCTAAATTTTTTTCTTGCTGAGCAAAACTTTTCTCTATTGGGCAGACATTTCAGCCACCTGAGCAAAAACATTCTTTATACCAGACCTGTACAGCACACACACAAGAAAAGTGCGTAACATTTAACTTTAATCTGCTATTTATATTTGATTTGAACCTTGATGTTACTAAAATGATGCACATTTTAGGCTACCTGAGAAAAGATTTATACAGTATAATACACTGCCGCTCAAAGGTTTGGGATCAGTTAAGTTTTTTTAAAGAAGTTTCTTATGCTCATCAAGGCTATATCTATTTGATAAAAAATACTGAATATTATTTTACAAAATAATATTGTGAAATACTGTAATTTAAAATTAAAGTTTTCTATTTTAATATACTTTAAAATATCATTTATTCCTGTGATGCGCAGCTGAATTTTCAGCATCATTACTCCAGTCTTCAGTGTCACATGATCCTTCAGAAATCATTCTAATATACTAATTTATAATTAATGTTGGAAAAAGTTTTTTGTTTAAATCTGTGCCCATCCTCTGCTATTTCCACCACTTAATCAAGCCACTCTTCTTTAATACACAAGGACGTTTTATTTCACATGTCATTATGTTTGCACAGGCTCTCAATTTGAGTTATTTCGTCCGCAACCATTGAAATATTTGGAAATATTCGATTTGGCGCACATCATTCTCTTTCTATAGCCCCTTTCACACTGTATGTCGGACCCGGCAAATTGCCGGAACATTGCCAGGTCGACTTCTGTGTGAAAGCAAACACGTCCCGGGATTGATTCCGGGATTGAACCCGGGTCGGGGACCTAGTAACATTGCCGGGTTCAGTCCCGGAATGAGCGCTGTGTGAACAAAAGCCAGAACTTATGCCGTGTTGTAGTGATGACGCATGTTATCGCGCGACTCTTTTACCTGGTGTTTTGAAGGCAGATCAACGTTCGCGACTAAACAAATATGTGCAAACTGTAACGAAGCAGAGATCAGTTAGTTCCTTAAGTGATTAATGACAAAAAATTCATTTTGGGGTGGAGTATCCCTTTAAACAAAACTGTTATTGGTTGAATAACTTTTTTTGTTTACATTATACTGTAAAAAATGCTTACACCAGTTGTTTCTACACCAAATTTGTTTTTAGTTTATGTTTAAAAAGTAAGCTTTTGTTCTCAAGAACCATTCTATTTTTGTTTGATTCATTGTAGTCATTTGTGAGTCATTAAAGGGAGACACAGACAAAGAAGGGCAGAGGAACCCAGTAAGATGAGTGTGGAAAGATGTGAGGTGGAAGTCAAGAGAAAGAACAGAGAGGAAGACAGGAGGAAGAGAGACGAGCCCGTCACAGTGGGGTTTAAAACCAGAAACCGTTGATGTGACAACAAGGTTACCGAGACACACGATCAAAGCCGTGCCGATTCCCAACATGTGTTAGAGAGAGGATGTCGACTACTGCGAGTGAACACTGTCCCTGAGTCTGCTACAAACACTCCCGTTCCCTCCAGACGCAGCGTGTGGGAAAACCAGAGTTCATTCCCACTTCTGTGAGCGTGTGGCATGTTTGAAGATAGAGTTCAGCAGAAGATGAAAACGCTCATCTTTTGTTCACCCTCATGTCATTACAAATCTGCCTGGTTTTCTTTCTTCTGTGGAACACAAAAGCAGATGTTTTGCAAAATGTACAGAGTGCTCTTTTATATTTTATAATGGGTTGTCAAGCTCAAAAGATAAGGGAAATATTATAGAAATAGCCCAATATTTTTTGCACTACCCTTAAAAGTTGGGTATCAGTATGATTGTTTTTAAAAGAAATTAATACTTTTATTCAGCAAGGAAATTGATCAAAAGCAACTGTAAAGACATGTTACAATAGATTTCAAATAAATGCTGTTCTCTTGAACTTTCTATTTATCAAATAATGCTGAAAATCATGGTTTTACATTGTAATAATATTTCACATTTTTGTCTTTTTTACTGTATTTTTGATCAAATCAGTGCAGCCTTGGTGAGCATAACTTCCAAAAACATTGAAAAATCTTCAAACTTGTGATAGTGTGTATAATATTCCAAGCCTTTTGAAGATAGTTTTCTAGAAGGAAAAGACCAAAATATGAGTCATAATTCACTGAATATATTCCTTGTAGCTCTAAAATCACATTCACAGCCACAGTTTTTAATGCATCATGTTTCCAATAGTCACATGACGGGTAAAAACCGATATCGCACAATGTAAGAAGTCTGCAAACATTGTTGTATAAACTAGGCTTTATGCTTTTTTGTCATGCACATTTATTGTATGGACAACAAAAGTTACACAGAAGAAAGTAATCTATTTTTGGGTGAACTGTACCTTTAAGATTTTCATGCACTCACTTCCTCTGGAGAAGAAACACAGCAACTCAGCTTCCCACAGATCTCCCCTGGTGTGAAACGCCGCGTCGGTGACAGGAAGTGGTTACCTGGTTGCCGTCGTTAAAGGCTAATGAGTGAGTTTATCAGAACAGGTGCCTCCCCGCAGTCTCACGAGGGCCGAATGCATTTGCGGCTGTTTTCAGAGTCCAGCATGTGGTCCTGCATAAAGGCTGCTGGAGGCGGAAAATGACTTTAAATCTTTAATTGCGTGGTTTTATGAGCAGGCGTCTGCAAGAGATTGTACGATCAGTTGTTAAATGCGTGAGGGTCACAGTGATGCCGTTCAGAAGCATCTGTTATTATTTTACATTATTAAAGTTAATAGGAAATCGAAACTGACCCTATTTGCTTCCGTAATGCATATTTCTAGTCTTGTTGTGCATAATTCATCAGTGCATTTTATTCATCGTCAACCAATATGTTGTTTACTGTAATAGCCAGTATAGATGCTGATATCTAGAGAGCAGCGAGGCCAGTGGCTGCATATCAGTTAGTGATTGAGAATCAGATTATATTTGCCAATTTTCAGATTGTCTGCACTGACTGATATAGTTATGGCCACATGGGTAATAATAAATATAGCTGTTGTAACAATGTATGTAAGTTTGTTTCCATTCTGATGTGAAACATACACTTTTAACTCTCTTGATTAAATAAATCCCTTATTTCCCATTGAATATCAATATTAAATGAGAAAAGCACTATTGTTCAAAAGATCGGGGTCAGTAAGACTTTTTTTTTTTTGAAGGAAATAAACACTTTTATTTAGCGACAGTAAAGATCTTCATAATGTTACAAAAGATTTATGTTTCAAATAAATGCCTTGGTGAGCATAAGCAACTAAAATATTAAATGGTAATATATGTCCCATTATGGAGGTAAACTGCAACTTTATGTTGATTTTAAAAGTTTTTTTTTATGTGTTATTGGTCCTTCAGATCTGTTTGTGTCTCTAATTATCATCTGGATCTTTATTTTTGGGTGAACTGTTCCTTTAAGAGTGTATGGCATGTCAAACGTTTAGAAGTTTTTGTGTATCTAGGCTTAGACAGAAAACTTCTGATTTGATATATGGTGGGACATCCACTTTCTTTATGTTTTAATCATATTTTCAGTCGCAATACAGTGGCAAAATGCATTCTGAATCATTTCATTTAGTTTAGCATTCGTTCTGTCCCCTAAGGACAGTTTCAGGCGTACAGTACGTTAACGGTCCGAGAGAGCAAGCGCTCATCCGCTCTGCCAGAAATGGATCGTGCAGAGCTGAAAACAGCTGAATGGGATTGAGTATCTGCTGGTGAGCGCATGACGGCCAGAGAGAGTTTCAGGCGAACCGGCAGCTGTTCATACGCCACTAGACCGTTGAGAGAGAGAAAGCAAGAGACACCCTGGAAAAACAGAGCGTTGAGGGCGTGGGGGGTTAATGAAAGACAGACGGAGAGGAGAAGAGAGAGAGACAGATCCTGCGCAGTGACAGACAGTTGCACACATGTAGGTTAAACACTGCAGAAGACGCCTGCACGCATGAGAGAGAAAGAGAGTGGTCTGACGTTTAAACTCAACTGACCCCATCCAGAACCTTTCACCCTCTCAATACGAAGGGCAGAGGCGATTATGTTCTCAATAAAGCTCAACAGTGGCTGCCCTGCTTTTCTCGTTCATCTTCTCAATTTAGAGACTTAAAGCAATCCAGCTCTGAGATGAATCACTATACTTCAGCTGCTAAATGAGTTAAAAAGTATTTGAAAAAAAAAAAAAAGATATACGAAACTGTTTGCATATACTGTTTATTTCAGTTATGCATTTTGCAAGCGCTTTTATACAAATCGACTTTTATTGCATTCAAGGTTTGCATTTAAACAGTTGCATGCATTATCTGGGAATCGAACCCATGACCTTGTTGTTGCTAGTACCATGACTGAGCTACAGAAATGGCATGAAAATATGAATATTGTTCTTAAGTCATTGATTAGAACAATGAACATATTATGAAAAATTGTAATATATTCAAATGTATAAGTAATCTGGGATTATGGTTTATAGGATTATAGGACTGAGCAATTGTTGCTGAGGAATTTGGTAATTAAGCATTTTTGTAGAAATGAAGATTCTACAGAAGCATATTGTAACTGAAGTAGGTCTTGTTGAATGGTTTATACATTGTTGATTAAAAATACTTTATTTGTGGAGAAATGGATGAGAATTTGACTTTTTGCTCTTTTTTTCCTGCCTCTGTCCTAAAAGTCTGTGTGAGCCTCAGTGACGCTTCTGTGGGATCTTTCATGAAGTAATTATGAATATTTTTGAACTGGCTCTTGGTTTTAATTATAAATGTTCAAGGTGGTGTGTTTCAAAGAAGCATTATAAATTCACATTTCTGAGAAGTAAAAGTAATTTTTTCCACTTGAAAGTGGAGAGTCAGCATGAAATCATAACAGATTTTATTTCATTAATTCTTAATGCATTTCTAGTTATTAATTTATTCCATGAATCTTCAAAGCACATTATTTTTAATATAAAAATAGTGTTTGACTTTTGATCTTCTCCTTCTTATAGAACAGTCAGTGTCATATTCTGAAAAAATAATTTATTAGTATTTTTTATTGTGATTATTAAAAAAAATCAACAATATTATTGTAGTGAAAAATAAAAGCTCAAATATTTAAAAAATGTTAGTAGTATAAATAAAAAATAATAATATAGCACAGAACTAAAATTATACAGTTTGTTTAATTCATAATAAAAACAAATTATTTGACTACATTGTCTTATGACAATTTATGCTAAAATACAATTTTTGTTTTTATTTCCTGTTGTCTATAGAATAAAACAACAACAATAATAATGATAATAATAATTATTATTATTACTGCAGATTTAAAACTGAATGTAAACCGTGTAAAAACAGAATGGAACACACAAATTCTGTGAATTCAGACAACTATTTTTTTCACTGAAATTTTTAATGAGTCTCTGAACCCTACTTTGAACCCCCTGTTTTACAGCACCATTAACAAGTCTTTAAATGACTTCCTTAAAGGTGTGAAGACTCTTCAGATCACACACTGACCTTTAGTAGCCAATAAGTGTCCATTTGTCTTCATTATATGCTCCACTGCGATTTAAACTCAACAACTGTCAGTGGAGGAATAAACATTTAGTTGCATCTAACTCAGTCAAACTGGATGGAAATAATTGCGTTTCGTTCCAGATTTTTCTGGCTTGAGTTTCAAGATGTAGCTGTGGTGTCCTTGATGTGGGGAATGGAGGCCTGTGTGATGTGATGAATCATGTAGTTTCTGCTTGCTCACCCTTCAATAGAGACCCTCTAATGAATGTGTGGCATTAAACGCCCTCATACGATGTCTGCCGCATTCTGAAGGAGGATCGGTCTCATCTGCCACATCACACCTGAGCTGAGCCTTCGGCCTTCGGCATGGCTCATTTCCCCTGGCTTCCTCGAGCCGTCCGTGAGGATGTGTCTGGAATCATGGATCATCGGGCACTGTGATGCCGAGGTTTAGGTGGTCTCAGGGGGTCTTCATGCATGAGTGCAGCTCACGGCATTCACAGGTGTGACCGCGGAGCCGGTGCAGGTGGTCCATCATGGACTGTGAGAGTAAGCTTTATCCAGTGCATGACCAATCCATCATGTGTGGCCTTCAACATCTTAAATGGAGCAATTGCACAGCAGGGACAAAGTAATGCACGACAAACCCCCTGAAATCATGTTTTTTTACTTTTAGTCCACGTGTTTTAGGCTAATATGCTAGTGCACACCTAAAAGCAGCAGATATATGCATGTAAAACCTACATTCTTTTAGGGCCTTATGATTTTGGGGGAAAAAAGACACTGACATCCCAAAATGAAACTTTTGTCATTAATCACTTACCCCCATGTTGTTCCAAACCCGTAAAAGCTTCGTTCGTCTTCAGAACACAATTTAAGATATTTAAAATCGGGAGGCTTGAGACTGTCCCATAGACTGCCAAATAAATAACAGTGTCAAGGTCCAGGAAAGTATGAAAAGTGTCGTCAGAATAGTCCATCTGCCATCAGTGATTCAACCGTAACGTTATGAAGTGATAAGAATACTTTTTGTACACGAAGAAAACAAAAACATGATTTGGAGAGACACAGAGTAGAGGAATTGTTGAATAAAGTCATGATAAAAGTGTTCTCGTCGCTTCATAACGATACGGTTGAATCACTGATGGCAGATGGACTATTCTGACGACACTTTTCATACTTTCCTGGACCTTGACACTGTTATTTATTTGGCAGTCTATGGGACAGTCACAAGCCTCCCGGTTTTCATCCAAAATATCTTTATTTGTGTTCTGAATGGTTTGGAATGACATGGGGGTAAGTGATTAATGACAAACTTTTGGGATGGAGTATCCCTTTAATAACAATAATTTTATAGCATATAACTATAAAATTCCAATAGTACTATTTATGTCTTAATGATTTTGGTATATTGTAATCTAGTTTTAAGGGCCATCTCTAATTTTTGTCCAGTAAAATGCCTTTAGAAGAGAATTATGAATGCAACCTGCATCCATCTAGCAAGTGGCAAATAATAATTTGTAGCATGCATGATCTTGCAATAGATTGCTTATATATTGCTATATTTGGAAATAATTACTCATTCTAAGAATTATTTGTTATAATATCTGTTTTAAATAAAAATAATTAATCTGATATGTACCATCTTAGCATTCTTTCAAAGGAAACACAGGAACAAAAACTGTGATGGCTTTTTTTTATGGAGTGATGCAAGTGAACATTGCTTAAACTTGAACTAAGAAACAATGGTTTGATTTTTCTCAGTCTTACTATTGAAAAGCAGAGAACAGCAACAGACATCAGTGCTTGGCAAATGGGTTCTGTATGCATTTTTAAAAAGCAAATGTATCGGGTTGATTGTGTAGAGATGATGTCATGATGTGTTGACCATGTGACCTGGCCTGGACTAAAGGTCACGTGAGGTTCTCTGGGGTTCTGGCTCCTCTCAAGGGGCATATGCTGCTAGATCCGTGTTCCGAGCGCAGGTGGCTCTGGCACTCTCACGTGTCCAGCAAGCCCACCGGACCTCCTGCCAAAACCCCCTGATAACTTCTGTGTGTAGATAGTCAGCAGTCAGTAGATTTCCGAAGGTATGAAGTAAGGTGATCGACCAAGACATAAGTTTACTGTCTCTGATTAAATAATAAATTAGATAGAACTGTCAAACAAGGAAAGTAAACATTATACAAATTCACAAGTGACAAATTTCCTTGATTTTTTAAACAGTGCTGCTTTAAATCCAGTCGGCCACTATGTCATAGTTACTCTGTACTGTATTTAAAATTTGCTCTACCTACTTTTTATTTGATAAAATATGATTCAGATTGCACACAGATTTTCACCAGATTGTTTAATTTTTATCCTTTTTTTTATTATTTTTTTTTATTTTTGAAAGAAACTACACTGTTACAGAATTTAAAAGTTGCTAAATTTGAAAGTTGATTTATTGTTTTATTTTTTTAATAATAGTTTTCAAACTATTTCTAATTTAGTAAATATTATGTCAAATAAATATACATTTCATTTTAGCATTTGTTGTACATGTGTTTATCATTGCGCGATATTATGGACTTTATATCAGCCACTGGCCACGCTACTCTCTAAGATCATCGGCATCGGCCATCAAAAAAATCAATATCGGTTGACCACTAATGAAGGTCAGTAAGTGTGCTGCATTAAGATTTTGCACTTAATTTTCATATTAACATTCTCATGTTCAGTTTGCTTGTTGAATATCCTGTTTCACACCATATTTTAAAAGTAAAATAACAAAATTGTTAATGCTGTTGTATGTTGACTTTAAAGCCGTAATTCACCTAAAAATGAAAATTCTGTCATTATTATATCATTATTTATACAAAGAAGATAATTTAAATAATGCTGATAACCAAACAGTTGGCGGTAGCCATTGACTTTCATAGTATACTGGATTTGGTTACCAACATTCTTCAGAATATCTTCTTTTGTCTTCAACAGAAGAAAGAAACTCATACAGGTTTGGAACCACTTGTCGGTGAGTAAATGAAGACAGAATTTTTATTTTTGAATTTTTTTTACGTCAATTTATAATTAGAATCTGAGTATGGAAACTCTCAGCTGTGGATCCGTCATGGTGACATGGACACACAGCTGTGAACTGGGGCTGCGGAGGCCTGCTCTTCCTCTGCTTCTTGTCTGAGCATGTGGCACACGTGAAACAGCTGGCATGTGCTAAAATTACATGCATATGCACTGTATAACATGAATGACTATAAGTCACTCTCTCTCTCACTCACACAAAACAGGTTCTTGATAAGAAATGCTCAGAATCAACAGGGACAGAGGTCACACTGACCGGCCAGCAGGGGGCGTCTCATTCACTGCATCCCGTCCTGGGACGTAAACATGTCCTGCTCAAAGGGAACGTGTATGAAGGACATCAGCTCTCTCTGCTCTGTTCTTTCTGATCTACTGGCTATTTATGTTTTGCACGATGTAGCACTTTTACAGAAGCTCTGAAGGGCATGTGTGAGTTTTAAAGTTTTGACATGATAAAAGTTGGAACAGAAAAAGTATTTTTTCCTGTCTTGATGCCATAGGAGACGCTTATTCTTACCGAAACATCTATATTCTGGTTCTTCAAAGATCTTATAGATTTTTTTTTTTTTTTGCATTAACAGATGATGCCAGTAGCAAATGCACTGATCTGAAGAACCTCTAATGTTACATCAAGAGCATTTTAAGATCAACATGAAACGTTTTCAAGCCTTTTTACTTCTGCAATCTGATGCATTTCTGAGCAAAACAAGATATTCAATAAGAAAAAAATAGGACAGAGCTTGATTTGGTTCATCAGGATTGCTGGGACTGTGAAAAGTGGATGATACGTACTAGAATTGAGCCTCGAGGGAACTTGAAAGCTACATTGATGAACGATTTTGAAGGCGAACATTTTTCTTTTTGAAATGATGTGCACTAGTTTTGCACAATAAGAGCAATAGTATATATTACGCCTAAATATATCCTAAAATGTGTGTTTCTGGTCAAAAACAACCAACTTTTTAAAAATTTTTTGTAAATATCTCATAATATTATCATTAGATCTTGGATTCAGTCTTTTTACTTTCTTTTGTGACAGGTTTCGTATTTATTTTTTGGAACTGATTGATCATAGGCCTCATTGATCTGAGTTTATGCACCTCAGTTTTTGAGTGAACAATGCCTAATTTATCCACAATTAATGCTTTTTTACACTCAAAAACTGAGGTGCATAAACTCAACGAGGCCTACATCAACTCTTGTGCTTCTGATTCTCTCTCAGTTGAAGTAGGCTGTCGTAAGAGTAACGTGTAAACAGAAATCACAGGTCTCGTAGGCTGAACCCCTCTGAGAGTTTCTGTACAGGACCCTGATGTCACCAGCGAGACATTAGTGTTTGTTTAGTGTCATCTTGCAGGCTGAGCTGTTTGAACTGGAGTTCGGCCAAAATAAACACTCACACCACAATCACAATGAGGAGTGGAACGTCAGTGAGATAAGAGCGATGTTCAGAGATGATGTCAGCATCACTCTTACTGAAGGCTTAGATTTGAACAATCCAATTTGAATTGCTTTAAGAATAGTTTGAAACTCTAATTCAGTTTGTGAATTTGAAAAGAGGTGGCAAACCGGGTGCAGAATTGTATTTTGAAGTAGAACTATGAATGTCTATGTGTCAAACTATGAATTGTGAACTATTGGCTTCACAAAGCATTTGTGTGTAAAAGTTTGAGTGTTTATAAGCCTGATGGATGTGATGAAGTGATTCAATAGATTGATTCTGTCTGGTTTCTGAATCAGTTCATAAGAGACATTTGTTTTTGATTCAGACTCTATATGTTTTTGATTGACTAAAAAGAATTGACTCATAATAGATAGATAGACAGATTGAATAATGTATTTGCTTCACACTGTTAAGAATTCATTAGACTGTTTCAATCTGGTACCAGAGTTTGTGAGATTTTTGAAAAAGTCCTTTAAAGAATCAGTTCATAGGAGTCATTTGTTTTTGAATCAGCCAATGCTGATTGCTCTGTATTTTTTGAATCAGTAAAAAGAATAAGAGTCCTTTGTTTGTGAATCCGATATTGTTGAATGTGCCATAGGGTTTTGTTGTGGAACCAGGACGGACAAACACTTCATTTGCCAGATTGCATTATCTGGTTTGTTTGTTGTGTGTTTCTTTTGAAAGTTTTATTTTTGAAGCTTGGCTATATTTAACGTATTTGTCTTTACCAAGGTCTCTTGTCTTGAAACATCTGTAGCCCCAAACTTACATGAACTCGTTCAGAGAAACACAAGACTCTTGGGGGTATTTCAGTGTGTTTTCACTGCAGATTTCCCTCCTTTATCCCAACATGATGTGAGCAGCAGCACTGATTACATTCATCTGTATCAGTGGATTATTTCATTATTCAGCATAAGCCGGATGTCAGCCTGTACTCACAGACAATTTCCTGTTTTCACCCGGTAAAGATGGAGATGGAGCTGTCTTTGGGTATTCCTCATCATCTGTCTCAGATTAACTTGAATTCTGATTAACCCCCTTTTTTTTCCCTCTTTTTCCTCACAGCCTGTGCTTTCTTCTGTCGCACGTTTGTTTCAAAGTGAGGACAGTTTGTCGTGTAGCGCTGGGATCTTCATGTTCTCACTAAGCGCATTGTCCAAAAGCACTGGAGGCACAAACCGTGTTTTTCTCTCCTGCATCTTTGTCTCGCTCTCTATCTGGACCACGGCCCGTGTTTTCTACGCAGCGTCTGTTTAAGCTTTCTTCTATTTTGCTCTTTTTTCATGTGGAGATTCATCAGCGTGTCGCCCGCGGCCGTGTTTTTCCATATTTAATCAAATGCAGTACAGCAGCGGGATGTGTACGTGCTGAGTGGCTCTCTCACAGAGAGATGCTGTCACTGAGCCGCGGGTGTTTTCAAAGACAACCATTAGTGCTTACCTGGATAGTGAGGCTGCATGCTGGAAAACAACTTACTGTAGTAGAGGACACTGGAGCCTTCCTGGAAAGACCAGCTAAAGCCATCATTTACTGGCTAGTTTGTGTTTGTCATGGCTTAAATGCTCATTTATGAGTGGGACTGCTTCCTGCAGGCCTGAGAGTGAGATATCTCTGCTGGTCAGTGTTGGTTTAGTGCCGGTCTGACCGCTGGCCCAGTTTATGCATGCTGTTACAGTAACAAGCAAAACACAGCTTCCCAAATTGGTCGACCACTAAGTGTGGATGGTATAATCAAAATGTTTTCGCTTGGTATGAGTAATTCTAAGCAACAGTGTATATTATGTATATAGTTATATTTGATGGGCGTTCTATGAAAATAATCATTTTTATATCTAAAAAGCCCATAAGTATTTATGCATAACTCAGTGAATAAAATGCTTCACAAATGAAAAGGACATTATTTATTTGTTTGTTTAATATCTTAATATATTGTAAAATAATTGATCATATTAAATCGCAATGTGATATTGCCATTTTTTGGATAATACTTTTTGATTAATAAAACTTCAAATGGAAGGTACTTCACCATTGTTTGTTTGTTTGTGAATTATTATGTATTTATGTTATTACGTATACTAAAAATAATTTATATATTAAAAAGCAATGCAGTAATGCTAGGTTTTAAATTATTATTTTAAATGGATACAACTTGATGAAAGATACTTCACCTCCATTTGTTTGTTTACTTATATTAAAGAAAAAAAAATATGTAATATTATATTTTTATAATGTTATCTCTTATATAAATATTTATTATTATTTAAATAATAATAATAATAATAATAATAATAATAATACCTGTTTTGTATAATTCTTATAAATGCATACAACTTAAAATCTAAAATGTGAAGTAACTTCACCTCTGTCTATTTACGTAATTATTATAGGAATATTTTATTCTATAATATTTTGTTTGTTATTTTTTTATAATAGTATCTCTCTTATATTCATATTAAGTTTTTATTTTCTATTTTTTTATTTGAAGCATGATGGTCTCAGAAGGTCAGATCATAACATACAGATGGTTAAGCTGATCAGGTAAGGTAGTCTGGTTAAAGGAGAGGAGAGACAAAAGACGAATCCGTCTGCTTTAGTTGAGGGAAAGGCTCAGCTCTGAGTGAAATGAGACTTTTATCAGCGGTGGATGAAAGATTTGGTGCTCCATTTGCAAAGAAAGAAAAAAGACTGGGAGGAAATGGTTCTTATTGCACAGGCTGTCATATCGAGGGCTTGTGTAAGACAGAAAACAGCCCGCCGGGTGTTCAGGAGGAGTGTAGGGGGCGTTTGCTCGTGCTGTACTGCCGAGGCTTTAGAAGGGGTTTGTGGTTGTTGTACTGAAGTGGTTGTGGGGCCAGAAACGCATGATTAATTTTTGGAGATGTTTTCCCTCACATCCCCTCAGGTCCAGATGTCAGACAAAGATGCTGCATGTGAACTTTTCTTCAGACTCCCTCTGGAGATTAGACGCTGTTTGTTGCATCTTGGCGTCGTGAAGTTCTCAGACCTACAGAACGCTCAAAAAACTTGAGATTGAAACACCAGATCTGACGGATGCTGACTTGACACAACTTAGGCATTCTGGGAAATCTTCTTTGAGATGGTTTTAGCAAGTTTAAACTGGTCTCCTAGCCCGGCTAAGCTGGCCTTTCACTTAATAAATGTTTTATGACCAATTTAATGTGTTCTTGTCAAATAAAAGTATTAATTTCCCCCCAAAAATATATTTTTTTTTTAATTTGTAATAAAATTAATTCATAATAAAAAATTGTAATATTTATAAATATAATCATAGAAATTATTCATGTTTATGGGTTTGTTTTTTTTTGTGTGTATGTTTGTATTTTATTTTTGTTTTTGTGAATATCTGTTTTTTGTGCCTGAAAATTGTTGAAAGTCTTTTTAAAACCACCAATATTTCAGCCTGACCAGATTGGAAGACCAGCGTAGACTGGTTTAAGCTTCTTTTTTTTTTTAGCCAGGGTTATGGAGACCACCATATTAGGCTACTGCTCAAATATCATTCTGAACTCAGAAGTTTCCTGAGAAATGATGTCAGTTTCATCCAGTTAAGTCACTGTGGACTTCAAGAGCATCTATATATCTACAGTATATACCAAATTTTGCTGTAAGTTTGATTGCATAATTGCTGTTAATAGTCTTTTATTGATTTTTCCGAACATTTCTGCCGCATGCATATAAACGGACAGTCATCACTGATAAGCTACTACTAAATATTGTAGAAACTTAATTTTCTGATTTGTATCGTAAAAAGCGCTATACAAATGAACTTGAATTGAATTGAATCTATATAGAGATATTTTACAGTCTCTGATGGTGTTTCCCTGATCAAAGCAGAAAACTGTCACTTATTCACACACACCCAGTGTGTGTGTTTACTGCAGCACTTCACGTATTGAAAAAAAGGATTGGTTTCGATTTGCATCTGGCGACGACACACAATTTCTGGGCCACCGCTTCAACATTTTATACCTTTATTATTCAGTCATTTGCTCTCATAAATCCAGTACAAAAGATGAGCCAATAAAGAACAAACACATATAACATCGACGCTCCCAACCGCACGCTCGCTTTATTGACTCAACTGCAGATGGATAAATAACAGTGTAATAGCTGAAGTTTCTCGCTCTGCTTTATTGAGAAAGTAAATAAGCTCCGGAGCCGCGCTCCCTCACCGCATCTCCTATAACTTAATAATTTACTGACTCTCTTAAATGGATCCACCACACAAGCAGGAGTCTCTGAAATGAACAAATACCGCTTGTTTTTTGGCGTGTGGGATCTCCAGTTACTCCGTTTGCAAGTGAACATTAAAAGCCCTGCTAACAATATCGTCTGTTCACCCTTAAATGTCATTCGTCGAGGTGTACGGCGTCTTCAAAGTCCACAAACATGATGTCGATTCCATGTGTGTGTCGGTCACGCTCATCAAACCGTGACATCAGCACAGACCGGGCCGCTCCGTCACCCGAACTAACCTCAAAACCTCGCTCTGCCGGCATCAGGCGGCTTCAGGAGCCGTTGGTGTTGGATTCAGATCTGTCAGGCTCTGGGTTTGATTATTTAGGATCCGTTTTACTGCCATGGAAATGATGGCTAATTTTAGGCCTACATCAGCCATTAGATAAACAGCCTAAGCTGTGTATTGGTGGTTTGGTGTAGCGGTTAAAGCTGAAGTCACACTGATGATACAAGGGGCAATTATTTTTTATTTTTTTTGAGCAATGTTGCTTGGGCACTTTCCCATTGAGAGAGGGTATAAAATTTATTTTTGGATAATTTAGACCATCGTGGGCTCTGTGTCTCACCTGGTTGCCCGGCAACATTGCTCATAAAGGTTCCCCGTGTATCATCAGCCTAAACTTTGTGTTTCTTTGACTTGAATTCATATGAATACATCACGGAAAGTGATTACTCACTCCTAAATGTTGAGCCTTATATACATAAACCGTAATTTTTGTTTAATTTGATCAATTAATATAAATATGTATTTTTGTATATACACATAAATGTGTATGTGTATATATACATTTGTTTAAATATTAAAAATGTATTTAAAAATATTATGTTTATTATTATTATATGAATATATTATAAAATACAGTTATTTGAACTTTTTGACCTTTTTTTAAGTAATTAAAACTTCTATTTGGATAAATTAATTGAAAGTCAAATAAATTTTCCTGTTGTTCATCAAAGAATCCTGAAAGAGTATCACAGTTTCCATAAAAATATTAAGTGCCACTCTTTTCAACATTAATGATATAAAAACACAGCATATATCAGCCTATTAGAATGATTTTTTTTCAAAGGATCATGTGACACTGAAGACTAGAGAAAATTCAGCTTTACATCACAGGAAATAAATTACATTTTAAAATATATTCAAATAGAAAGATATTTTACATTATAATTTTTACGTCACAATTTTAGTGTTTTTTCAGTATATTTAATTGAATGAATTCAGCCTTGATGAGCAGAAGAGATTTTTTTTTTGCTGTATTGTAATAATTATAATTATTAATTTTATTTATTAAGTTAAGAAAATTTTTTTTTTTGTTGTTTTGTTTTGTTTACTTGTCTGTTTAGTATTATCAGTTTTGGGCCAAAATGTCAGTTGAAAAGATTAAATGTGAAAACCAAATTTGATTCATGTGTTGTGTGTGAGTCTGAGACTAAAACAAAATTAGAGTGAAAATGAAGGATGGCAGTCGGCTGTGTTTCAGAGAGTCAGCAAATGTGCTGACCAAGAGATTTCACAATGTTATCTGTCCACAGTCTCTGTTTCTTTTCACAGTGTGATCAGTGAGAGGGAAACCCTAGTATCAGACATAAAGCAGACATAAAGTTGAGCTGACTAATCTCCAGCCTCAGTCTGAGAGGAAGACCTGCGAAGGGAGACATGAGGACAGAACTGAGGGAGTTTGATGTCTGTGAGATGAGACTGTGGGTCAGACAGGTCAAAAATGTGAAAAGCATCCAAAACCTAGTGAACTACCTACATGAGCATTAAAATCTGGCCAGTCTGGTGCATATAATTGGTGGTTACATTTGGAAATAGTTGTCATGTTGGATGTGTGCCTTGAAAATGCAAATTAACAAAGTGACAATAGTTGATTGCAACTGTAATCACTTAATTTCACACTTGCATGCGTTATGAACCAAACAGGAAGGCGTGTATGTATTGCAAAGAGGATGTTTCAGTTGTTTATAAAGCTTTAATGAAGACGAATCATGTGAGGCGGTAGCATGGAGAAGCTAGTGAACTCTTTTGTTTGGACTAGTGTGGTTTTCTGCACGTTCAGTGAGTTTGTATTGTAAACTGCATTCTTAACATCTCGCTGTGACTGCATAATGAAGTGTTTTTAATGGAATGCATGATTAACGAAATGAGCTGCTGGTGTCATTCTTGATAAATGCTTGATGTGCATGTCTGTGTTGTTTTCATCAGTAAGTTCAGTGAGTGTAAATGTGTTTATATTGTTGATGACTCTGTGGTAAACTGTATTGTCTGGGAGGAAACCATTTGCTTATGCTTTTACAAAATCCCAAAGGCTCTGGTCCAAAATACTGTAGTGAGCTGCTGTGATGGCATGGCAAAATAACCATGGCAATTATAAACACATTATAAAATAAATAATAAATAATTTTTTTTTTTTTTTTTGGAAATTATAAAATTATGAATTTACTTATTTTATATTTACATTTTATTTTATTTTATTTTAATTTTATTTTATGATTCCACTGGAGGTGTGTAGTCAACCCAAGTGCAGTTTATTGAGCAGAGTGTAATTCAAAATCCAAACAAACGAAGTCTTGACTTGGAACATACTTGACTTGGAACAGACTTGACTTGTAACAGACTTGACTTGTAACAGACTTGACTTGGAACATACTTGATTTGTAACAGACTTGACTTGGAACATACTTGACTTGGAACAGACTTGACTTGGAACAGACTTGACTTGGAACAGACTTGACTTGGAACAGACTTGACTTGGAACATACTTGATTTGGAACATACTTGATTTGTAACAGACTTGACTTGGAACATACTTGACTTGAAACAGACTTGACTTGGAACAGACTTGACTTGAAACAGACTTGACTTGGAACATACTTGACTTGGAACAGACTTGACTTGGAACAGACTTGACTTGGAACAGACTTGACTTGAAACAGACTTGACTTGGAACAGACTTGACTTGAAACAGACTTGACTTGTAACAGACTTGACTTGAAACAGACTTGACTTGGAACAGACTTGACTTGGAACAGACTTTACTTGGAACAGACTTGACTTGAGACTGACTTGACTTGGGACAGACTTGACTTGGCATGGCATGGCATGGCATGAACAGACTTGACCAGAAACAGACTTAGCATAAACAAAAAATAATTCAACCGACGGCAGGTTACACAGTACAAACCTAACAAAGAACAAAGGCAACGAGAGCTATTTATATCAAACAATGAGGGTCACATGACAAGAACCAACCAATTAGAAAAAAGACAACCACTAGGCTTGTTCAAGATGAACTATAGCCTACGGCTGGCAAATATAGAATGTTATATATATATTTTAATTTTAGTGAGCTGTGATGCCACAGGAAATTAACCATGAAAATTATAAATAAATAATGAAATATAGATGAATAAAATAAAATGTTTTTATGAATAAATTATGCATGAATATTTTTTATTGTTTAATAAGTAAAGATTTTATTTTATTTTTATTTCTAGTTTCCAAAAATTATATATTATTATAGTTCATAATGCAGTTTTGCAGTAACAAAGCCAATTTAAAAAATACCTCCATTGTGTGAGAGAAATTCAGAGATCAGTGATGCATTTTCATTTGAGTGAAAAGTATGATGTCAGTTTACATGCAGATATTTAATTTTGCAGTTTTATTTTAGGCCTGTTTTAATTTAAAGCTGTCTTGTGGTTTCTCTGAATTTTGCTGAGGCTGTCTGGTTGAGATATGGCTGATATGAATGTGTTATATGTACACATGATATTACTTTTATAGCATATAGAGACAGATGAGGCCACAGGAAAGAGTTTCATTAGGTCATTATAGAGGTCTGATCTAAATCAAATCAGGCCTGAAATAGATGTAGTTTCCAGGGAGATTGTAGTCAAGACAAACCTGATGTTTGAAAGCATTGATTAGCAATGTTGTGTTCATGGCATTACCGCAGAAGGCTACAAATGCTAATGCCAAAAAGATTTAAAATTAGCATGGATTGAACAAAGACTATCTGCGAGTGATTTTAAATAAGTAATGCTCAGCAGAGTTAGTCAGTGATTAGGAGATGTCGCCATTCAAAGAAATGTCTAGACTAAAGTTTGTTGGTTTGCTTTATTGTGGAGATCTCCCATGCTTGTTTTCTCTTTTTTCAGCTGCCTATCCAAATCAACACGCCACGCTGGAGCGTTATGACATAATCGAACCACACCTGCTCATTGGAGGACAGCAGAGACCGGTTAGTCTCATAAAGTCAATGGTAAGTCACTGGTAAAATCAAGTTCCCAGTTTTTTCACTCAGAAACACATTATGTCCATGTACACATTGCCGCTAAATTCAGTTGTCAGTTCACCTCTTATTGCTTAATCCTGCTCTGATCCTACACAGTTCCGTCTTCTACAGGAATAAAAACTGCATTCTCCATCCGAAATTCACTCCCAAAAAATGACAATCACATTTAGAGAGACTCTATATAGTGTGTACGGAACCATACTAAACAATTTAAACACGTAACACCGCAACAAATAGCTGTGTATGTGCGGTGCAAGAAATCAAATGGGTATGTTTTGACTCATTAGTGTTGCCAGATCTTGCTAGAAAATAAAACAAACAAATAAGAACAAGCTATTAATAAACTCAGATTCTAAAGACACATAATATGGCAACCTGCACCTGGACACTTTATTAACCCCTAATATATGTTGTTTCTTCAGTCGAGTCCAAACATCAAACCCGGAGACTATAATAAGCCTTGCTTATTATAAGTGGACATGGCAAAGGGTTGCCAAATCTGTTTTTTTTTTTTTTTTTTTTTTTTTTTACAAGAAATTGTGACCCTGGAGTACAAAAGCAGTCATAAGAAGCACGGTTATATTTGTAGCAATAGCCTACAATACATTGTATGGGTCAAAATTATCAATTTTTCTTTTATGCCGAAAAACATTAGGATATTAAGTAAAGATTATGTTCCATGAAGATATTTTTTACGTTTCCTACTGTAAATATATCAAAACTTAATTTTTGTCTAGTCACCACTGATAATGTAGAAACTTATTTTTCTGTAAAGCTGCTTAGCAACGATTTGCATTGTGAAAAGTGCTATACAAATAAACTTGAATTGAGTTGTGTATGATCATTATAATATAGTGGTTTTCAGTTTGCATAAAGGTGACTGTAAAATATGTACTTTAGGTAAGGGAATTGCATATTTCAAGTATTGATATTTGGGATATGTCATTGGGCTACTTTTGTATGCAGACCTGGCAACCCTGGCCCTGTAAAGCTGACTTCCAAACAAACAAAACTGTAATTCACTCCCATACGGCTGTCACTTCTGAAACTTTATAGTGTGTACATGGCCTATGAAAGTGAAAGAGTTGCATATCCCTATAGTGAAAAATAAATACTTAATATCCTTGAAATACATTTATTTCATGCTAAGTTTACTTACTTGTACTTTAAAGTCTATAGATATTATTCAAAGATCATACAATCCTCATCAAAAGTGACATTAAAACACATTTTAGACTTAATATTTAGAGAAGTGCATTGTGCACAAGTAATATGCCAAGTGGAGTTTAATTATAATTTGTATATCTGTAAGTCTCGAGTTATCTGTCAGTATATATGTTAATAGATTTGAACTATACTTAGTATGAAATAAATGTATTTTAAATATATATAAATATATATTTTTTATTAGGGATGCCATTCCTATTTGACTTTTAAAGTTAAAGTTTGTGTTCTCATCATCGATTCTGATTACATGCTGGTTGAACAAGGAGTGAGTTTGAACTGATATGTTTTGGGAAGCGGTGAGCAGACCTGCCTGTGAGGGAATATTGTTCCCGGAGGGGATGTGTTGCTTTTGTCCTTAATGAAAAACATTTCTCAACCAATTTATGGAATGAAGACGTGCAGAGCTGTTTTGAAGCCCATTTGTTTCATTTATTTTCTCTGAGTCTGTTGTTTTCTTACTGGAGTTTGTAAAAAGGTTTTACAGAGAGATGTTACATGTGTACCGCCGTGAGCAACAATCTTAAAGAGAAAAGCGGACCACCCAGGGATCTGTGTGGAGATTCAGAATTAAAAATGTAGGGAAAAAGGCCATTGAACTAGTGTGATTTTGTTAAATTGTGGATTGTGACAAGGTCCTGTGAGATGTAGCTTGTCTAAAATGATGCCTGTGAAATATCACTACTTGACAAAAGCATTCGAACCTTTACTTTAACCAAACCTGCATGTTGATAAAGTCATGAACATCAGCTTCCAGCTTTTCCTCTGATTCATGAATTCTTTTCAGACCTTGTAACATTTAAAGTGGTTACTTTAGTTAGTGTCCTAAAAATGTAAAATGTCATTATGTCAGCCATGAATTTATATTTCTGCCTCATACGACTTTATTTCTCTTGTGGAACACAGAAGTAAAAATCTTTACACATTTTTTCCATACAATAAACAGTCTATAGTGATCACTTCTGTCAAGGTTCAAAAAGAGAGGGGGGGCTCAACAAAAATGTCACAAATAGCCATCAAAGTATTTAATGTGCTTTTAACAGACAGCATTTTCAATATCTAGAGCATTTTCAATATCTAGAGATGAACAAAAAGCATCCCTCAAAAGCCTGACGATCATATTTGAGACTCACATTTCAACATGATTTTTAAAATAATCAAGTAATGGCATGTAGTAAAAGCTTTTTAGAAAAGTTTTGATCTTGGTAATAATTTCGAGGCCGATTTGCGTATCAGCTATGAGACAGTAGGCTTCAGGGTTAAAATTAAAAGCAAAAGTATCAGCGTAGGGTTTTAAAAAAACATGCGGATGAATAATGATGACAGAACTGTCATTATTAGGTGAATTATTCTATTTAACTTGGTCATTCCAGATTGCATAAGCTTTTATTTTCCAACCCTTGTAGATTTTATTTATGGTCTTTTGCTTTTAATATATAGGACAGTCAAGGGAGGGAGTAACTCTGGGAATATAGTGGGGGAAATGTATTGGCACATAATGCAGTCTGGACTCACATCATCAAAAACCGAGCACATGCTTTACCTGCCGTGCCACGGCTCCTCACATGTGTTTTTCAGATCATTGTTCTTCTTCATGACCCAGTTGGCACAGGCACACTGCCTGACACAATGACATTCTCCTGTAAAGTTTCCCGGAGCAGCACAAGAACATCCCTGAATACTCCCAACACCACACGTCAAGCCCGGGATGAGGCTCTTCAGCTGGAATGCTGTGTTTTGTTTTTGTAAGACATTTATTATTGATACTGACACTTTAAACTTGTGTTTCGGCTCATTTTGCTCCAGTGCACCAATGGCTGTTTGGATCCTCCAGGTGGTCTTTGATAAAATTGAGATGGGAGTTAATGTTATTGTTGGAGACCAGTGATTATCCAGCAATGCAAGTCTATCATATTCCTTTTCAGTAAATTTATGAATTAGTGATGGAGACTGTGACCAAACAGATCCGTTCATTGACTCTTTCACCAGTAGGGGGATAAAAGTCAGTGCCAGTCACATTTGAAGACCCTTGGGAGCTTCACCAAGTTCTTTCGTACTTCTTGCTTTGAGGTTTTGCAATGATTTGACATTGGAAAGTCTCTGAGGAACCTTTACAGAGGTGTTAAATTTGCTCCATTTGTTTGCTTTTCTATGGATTTATGGAGGTCAAAGTTGTTAGCGGCGGTTTTGTAACCAAGTTGCATCCACAAGAGTGTCAACCCCCAAATGTCTTTTCATCAGAGATTTATAAATGCACTCCTACAAACTCACAAACTCTCAAAGTATCCCATGCGGTTTAATAGTTTTTCCAACAAATACAGAATGCTACATCCATGCATTCAATAAAAACAACAGGCCACAAGTTGATGTACATTACAGAGATTTGAGATTTTTCCTTTGTTTTCCATCACTAAGATGAAGGTCAGCCCATATTCTAGATCAAATTTGTGCTATACACTTAGCAAACTTTCTCTCATGATCCACCTCAATGTGTATGTGTCACGGTCTTAGTCGCACATTAGCATGCATATGCAATGACGCATGGCCCTCTTCATGTTAGACAGATGATTCATGCTTATTTCTGCTGTATTTTGTCAACGCCTGGCTGGTTTAAATCCATTTCCCTTAGAGCCTCAGAGTAAATCTGCCGAACTTTCAGACTTACAGAGCGTGAATAGAATTAATGTCAGAGAGAATTGAAACATAAAACTAATCCTGACAGCTACAGACTTACGACACAATGGCGGATTCATTTTATCCCGTACAAAGGCCCACTCAAAACTGGAAATATGCTTTCTCTCACTGTCTATTGGTCTGAGGACTTGCATTGTCTTTAATGCAATGTTTAGAACTTCATCTTCCATGAATATAACCGCTGACAGAAGCCAACATGAAATGGCTATTGCAACCAGTTTTACTTTCATAATATGGATTTAAATACATATTTTAATGTCATTCTAAACCCACTTTCTTCCTTTTTTTTCTTTTTAGTTTTATTTTTCACCATCCATTAATGTGGAGGAAGCAGTTTAAGAAATTGTGACTTTCTTGTTTCGGATGTTTTGATATATACTGTATATATTTGTTTTCAGAGAAAATGCATTTCTCTTTCGTCTTTGTCTGGTTGTAGGGTCATCCTGGATCACTGAAGGTGCTGATTGAAGTGGATGGAGAGCAACTGCTACTTGCTTTGCAGAAAAATGAGTAAGTCCTTCATTAATCTGTCACTTTACCAAATGTGTACCATAGTACAATTATGGGAACAGAAGGTAATACCATGGTACTTTGATTATACTATGCCAGGGGTTTTCAATATTATAAATGCCACAGACCCCAAATATGATCATCTTCTTGTGAAGGACCCCATCATAAAATTAAAAAAAATATGTTATAAATATGTGAAAAAATAAATAAATAAATTATATATATATATATATATATATATATATATATATATATATATATATATATATATATATATATATATATCACATATTTGTAAAACATAATTTTTTTCCAACCCCCTGTATTGCTGTACTGTTACAATTTATTTATTAAGTATTTTAATAATTTTTTAAGTGTTGCTTTTATTTATTAGTTATTCATTTTTACAGACTTCTTAGCAATCCCATGGTCGCTTAAAGAAAATCATAGTATTAATTTTGTACCCATACTTTCTTTCATCCTAATCTGAATTCATTCATAGATATAAATGCATGGTATCTGTGTTGGTAGTTCCTTTGTATGACAGAAAATGCCTTCACAATTTTATCATAGTTGCAACACTATACAATTAATATGTGATCACTTTAAAAACAGAATCTGAATCTTACTGCCATTTTATTATTATGGTTTTTTATTACTGTTCTGGCTAATACTAAATTTCAGTTTTATTGTACTCCTTGTTTTTTCTTTTTTCTTTTTCTTTTTTGGTAATTTTGGGGTTTTATCAAAGTTTTGACCATTGACCTAGAACATGCATGAGTGTTGCAGCAATATGTGCATTAGCATAAATGAAAGCAAACTTTTGCCATTTAAATATGACATACTATGGGTCCACCGTTTGTTGACACACTTATTTAGTGTATATTTAACAGGATTGTCAGTTCTTGCATCGTGTTGCTCAGAATAACATACCAGAGAAGCTATTAGTTTAGTCCCTATTTCAGTTTGGTCATTGATTTCTACATAAGGCACTGTAGTATATCTCTGTCTGCCTTGTAAGAATCCATGTATTTTTGCTTTTGAAGTCTGTGTTTCAGAAGTGTATGACCAGTGTGAAGCGGTCAATCAGGTCGATGTAATGAAGCTCGTGTCAAATGAGCTCTTGCTGGCTGTGTTTTTGCATGCAAATGAACATTCGCCTTGACAGCTTCATGCCGGAGGCGACAAAACACCACAAGAGTCTAATTACCAAATCTACAGATTCCCAAGCTCTTCATTTGACATGCAGCATATCATCCAGAGAGCGAGAGTGTAGGTTTGAAGGGTAGGTGAGCGGTAATGACGTACCTGAGGTCTGAGAACTCACCTCTGAATTTATTCAGGTTGACACTTATCTTCTTGTTGAAAGTGACTGAAAACCCTTCTCTGGTATGAGCATGTGTGAATGTGAACCAGAGCGTGAAGAGGAAAAAAGAAACATTCAGAGATTGCAGCATATTTAAAGTTGCAAGTGGGAGAAATTGTATGGTGTAAGAAGTGACCTAGAAGTTTTTAGAATTACTAGAAGTTATAGGCTACATGCACAGTGCTGCTTAATATGGCCCGGATCTTGTTTTCTTATGAGACAGGACACAAAAATTGTGTTTTCAGTTCTGATCTTGGCCATGTGACTTCAAAGTATACATTGTACAAAATCTGAGTCCAATTTTTAGTCATTTGATGTAATCAGATCTACTTGTTCAGACAATGTATCAATATCTGTCATGTTAATGATTTCAGTTACTGTCATCATGGAAAAAGACTGCATTTATTGGATCAGAAATACCAGAAGAAGAAAAAAACCATAATATTGTGAAATAATATTATTACAATTTAAAATAACTGATTTCTCTGTGAATATATTGTGAAATGTAGTTTATTCTTGTGATCGAAGCTGAATTTTCAGAATCATAACTCCAGTCTTCATTGTCACATGATCCTTCAGAAATCTAATATGCTGATTTGCTGTTCAAGAAACATTATATTATTATTATTATTGTTTTATCAATGTTGAAACAGTTGTGTTGCTTCATATTTTTGTGCAAATCGTGATGCATTTTATTTTTCAGTATTATTTCATGAATAGAAAGTTCTAAAAGAACAACATTTATTTGAAATAGAAGTCTTTTGTAACATTATAAATGTCTTTATTGTCACTTTTGATCAGTTACAGTACATTCTTTAAAAACGTTATGAACAGTATTATATACAAATATGTTTTATAGACAGAAAACCGGTATTGCCATAAAGCCTGTTTTCCACAAAACCTCAGTGTTATTGTGACTTTTGGCTGGGGTTGCGGTGGTCAGACAGTGTTGTGTGGAAATTAAATCCAGCATTTGTTATACTGTATAAGGAAGAGAGCGAGTGAGAGAGATCTCGTGTGAGTCTCCTGCTCCAGTGAAACTGATGAATTCCAGTTGTTGAAACTGGATGAAGCAAAGCGGAGCAGAAAAAACATTCGTCAAATGAAATTATCAAAATTGAAAGCTCAGATTTGTTTTTCATACTCTCTAATTTCAGCACAAGAAGTTCAAAACGTTGTGGGTGGTGCTCAGCACACAGATTTACAGGGTCAAAGACTTCAGTTCTTTCTTAAGCAGCAGTGAGGCACATATGATGACCGCCGCTTTATGTTTCTCATTTTCCTATTCTTTTAGTCTATGAATGCTTGATCACAGTTTAGTCACTGTAAGACTATAGCCGAGACAAAGCAGTAGATGTTCACTGAAATAGGTTATGCATGTTTTCTGTAGGAAACACGAGAACAGCATGAGTCCTGTATTAAGTTAGAAACAGTCTCAATACAATATGATATTTTAAGGGTCATGCGTGTGTTTAGTATAAGTATAGTTTACCCAAAAATGAATATTCTGTTATTTAGTCACCTTCAAGTTGTTCTAAACCTGTATGAGTTTCTTCTGCTGAACACAGAAGAAGATATTTAAAGAGTTGCTGGTAGCCACTGACTTCCATAGTAATAATGAACTATGGAAGTCAATGGCTGCCGCAACTGTTTGCTTACCAACATTCTTCCATTGATTTTGATTCCATAGTATTTTTACCATTTTTTCCCCCGAAGTCAGTGGCTACTGGCAACTCTTCTTTTGTGTTCAACAGAAGAAAGAAACTTTTACAGGTTTGGAACAACTCGACGATGAGTAAATGATGACAGAATTGTCATTTTTGGGTGAACTATGCCTTTTTAATGGAAGACAGTAACGACATATAAAGCTGAATTAAACTGTCAAAAATCTCTCTACGAGCTCCTCAAACTCAGTTCATCTAGATAAGAACATGAATTGAATTTAATCTTCTTGATTTAATTCAAAGCCCCTAATTAAGTTGTATGAGTAAATTTAATTTCTGTGAATAACCTGAACTGGAAATGGACTTAAAATTGGATCTTTTCCTCTTCAAAGAACAGAACAAAGTACATTATTCATCTGCCTAGTCAAATACAAAAGTATAATTTTGCGAACAGTGGGGTGGCATCGCTCGTGTAGTTTCTGAGATTGTAGGGAGAATTGAATTGTAGGACACTAGACTAGATTAGGACACATCGGTATGTTAGTGTACAGGTTATTTAGTGCATTATTTATTCTGCATATACTCAAGTCAGGACCTTAATTGGACCTGTAATATTTAAAGTAAAACAAAAGCCTGCGGAAGTGATTTTTGGACTGTTCCCATGGTAACACGATGGGCGTGTGACATAGAGACACAGGAGTGGAAAAGGAGACAATCTCACTGGAAAGCCTCTCATGAGCGCTGGAGACGTGTCATTATCAGAGACGTGACCTCCGTGTGTCAGACAGCAGAACAAGAGCTCCACAGCACCTTCTCACATTATCATGAAGTGATAAACCCGAGCGGGTGATGAATACGGACTCCAGCAAAGTGTTTCAGATGAAACACAGAGGCTGATTCGGAGGAACATTAGAAGGGAAGATAAGATTCACATGTAACTTAATCCTATAGTCGAAGCAAACCACTTCTCAAACTTGAAGGAAGTGGAAGTTCTGTAAAAAGAAAAAGAAAATGTGTTTACGATAATGAGTAAATACTGACTGTTACTTTAATCCAGCAATAGCGTTCATATTATAATCTCACAAACACGTTCATCTGCACAGACTGAAAGATGCTTATAGCAGCAGATCCACAGAGACACACAGACTCATCTGGAAAAGTATTTCAGCATAACTGGAGCTGTAATGTGATGAACAGAGAGGAGAGGAGAAGAGGCCTTGATTCATGATCCAAAAAATATCTGTCAAATAAGAGTTAACTGAGAGCGTATCACAAAGGAGACCTGAGTCAACTTTTAAGTTAATGCAATGTCAACGCAAGGAGAACTGACTTATTTTGCACTAAATTCAGTTCCTAGTCAACTAAAAAAGTGCAAGTTTGTGACCACGCAGTTTTTGCTCATTGTTTTGATGTTTCGGTGGGACTTCAGCCTTGATATCTGAGCAGCAGCTGCATGCGATGCTGAATGTTGATCATGTCACAATTGAAACTGCAATCAGATTTTCTGACCAAATCATGCACAGATGAAAGCATTAGGCACTCGAATAATAAAGGTGAGAAATTTTTGAAGAAAAGACGAGAGAGCAGCAGCACAATGAGGTTCGAGTCATGAAAGAGAACGAGAGATGAGCGAGAGAGACATCCATACAAAAGACAAGAAAATGATGCTTAAGAGAACGAAGACTGAGACAAACACACCTCCTCCTCGATCTGCATCTTGAGGGTTTAGGTGATGTTTTCTGGGTTTCTCCTCTAATTAATTTGTAATGTCAAGGAGCTGGTTCCCTGCGATAATCACCGCTGTAAGCCGGCAGATAACTGGAGCTCTTGATAAGACCGTCTGAAACGCTGTTATGAGGCTCAGCGCTTGAAGGTCTTGTTTTTCCAGTCTCATCTGCACTAATGAAGAGCTGGAGTCATGGAGCTGCATCGTTTGCTAACAGTGTAGGTACAAAGAACTGTATTACCATAATCACTTGCCTGTAATGAAGTAATGCAAGGGGAAACTTTTAGATGTTCAAAAATGTGAAAAAAAGATGAATTATTATTATAATAAATTATTATTAACATAAATATAATATAAATATTACAAAATATGAAATTAAGAATGTATGTAATAATAACTATGCACAAAATATATAATTATACACACACACATAATTTATAGGCTATTGACAAAAAAATACATAATGTATATATATATATATATGTTGTGCAATATTTTATTCTAGGCCTAGACTTAATGTTGTGCATTATCAACTTTCATATTTGATTTAAAAAGAACAGCTGTATTTGTTCAAAACTGGGTTAATTGATGTGGTGTGTGTGTGTGTCTTTTAGTTGCATTTTCTTCTTTTATTTAGTACTAAATGTGCTGCCAAAATTACAGATGTGCAGAATTGTTCTTTTGATAATAGATTTCATTTTAAAAGCATTAAATTACTTGCACAGAATGACATTCAGGCATTACTCATGTCAGCTGGCCCTTATACAGTTTTCATGAACATTTCTCCATATTTTATGCTCTGTACAGTGACTTCATGCTTTTACTGACCAGCTCGTTCGTGTTCTTTGTCCTTATAAGGTGGACGCATGAACCAGACGAATCAAAAGATGGATTTTGGGAGTTGAAATGGAGCCATTTGCATTGTTCTGTATAATGAGTCAGCAGTGTAATAGAGAGAAATATTAGCTCTTTTCAGAGCCTGCTGATCTGCTCATGTTTGGTGTGAGTGAAGGGATCCAGAAAAAACACTGGCCATAAATAACTCTTATTGCACATGAAATTGGATTTTGCATTAGTTTAATAAAAAAAAGTATCTTCATGACTTATGTTAAGCAGTGTTTGATCTTCTACATGACCGAAGTATACTGCCGTTCCTCATCTAATGACGAAAAGGGAGTTGCAGCAAAAGGCAAGACTTTCAGTGGACAGTGACTTAAATCTCAATCTCTTCCTCACACTAATTTATCATGCGTTATTTTAGTATCTTTGATATACTTTCATAGGTTTTGTTAAAGGGGTCATCGGATGCCCATTTTCCACAAGTTGATATGATTCTTTAGGGTCTTAATGAAAAGTCTATAACATATTTTGGTTAAAATTTCTCAATGTTAGTGTAAAACAACACACTTTTTGCCCTTTCAAAAACAGCTCTGTTCACAGCGACCCGTTTTAGTGCATGTTTCTTAAAATGCTAAGGAGCTCTGCTCACTATGTGTGTGTGTGTGTATATATATTATATATATATATATATATACACATATATAATATATATATATATATATATATATATATGTATATTTATGTATATGTGTGTGTGTGTATAAAATTATAATATAATATCTACAGTATGTAATATAAAGTCATATGATTAGTTGTTTTGTATAATTAATATTGTGTTTGTATATAAAATTATATTATGTCTTTTTTATTGAATAATAAAAAATAAGAATAAATAGATTACTAAACTGATAAATAAAGCCCCATCACGCCAAGGTAAAAAATAAAATAAAATAAAAAGTATGCACTTTATTTATTTATTTTATAACTTTTTGAAAAATCATGAGGGGAAATGAATAACTTGGTGTTGAATTATTGCTTTTTAAATTTTTAGCAAAAACTTGTCAGCACTTTGACAAATTGCTTTTGTTCCTCTTTTTAAGTTGCTCTGGCTAAAAGTGTTTGCTAAATTCATGAATGTAAATGTCTGCATAAATGTTTCATGTTCCGTCTGTCACACTAAACACATTTTCTTCTAAATCTGTCTGCTTTTATTCGCTTGTGTCTTATGTGGAGATGTTTGAGTGTGAGTGTGTGTGTGTTGTCGTTTTCCTCACTCGCTTGTCTCACATCCTGTCTTCCCTCTGACACGCAGCCTGACCTCAGACGGAGCATCCTGCCGCTCAGCAGAGTCTCTTGACCTTTGACCTCGGCGCAGCGGCCGGTCGGTCTGACGACCTGTGCTGAATAAGTGTTTGAAAGAGATGGTCTGTTTTGGCCGGTCTGGAGGGGTTGCAGATTACAAAAAACACCAAGCAAACAAAACCTCTTGCTTCCGCCCCATTTGACCGGCGTTCACCCCTGAGTCCTGAAGATCTGCTGAGGAAACCGAACGCTGCTTTAGTGCTTTTCCTTTTGTTCGCTGATTTCAGGGGGTTTGGTTTGAGGCGGCGGGTTGCTCTCGAGCAGGGTTTCCTCCACTCGGGCTCTTTAAAGCACAATAAAAGAAGAGCAGGGGCTTGTGGGAGTCTTTCCCTCACGCTCATGCAGAAAGCAGATGTTGAGTCGTGCGGTGCTGAGCACGAGTCTGGGGTTTGGCTTCAGACGGACGGGTGTGAGGGTTCCCTACAGGGACGCCGATGAAAGCTGAAAGTACTGACACTCGAGCTGCAGGAAGTAATGCATGTGTGTAGCTGGGAAAGACAGCAAGAGTGTTTGTGAGGAATCGCTGAGACCGGAGGAACTGAAAACACATGCAGAGGTGGTATTTAAGGATGATTTTGCATTGGAGTAAAGCACAAATAATGTGTGTGTGTGTGTGTGTGTGTGTGTGTGTGTGTGTGTGTGTGTGTGTGTATTTTTAATGGAAGCACTGGGAATTATTATAGTATAGTATAGTATAGTATAGCATTATTATTATTTTATATAAATGTTTTATTTGAGATAAATTAAGATTAATTATTTATGTTATATTAAATATAATAATTAAATATTTAACTAGATAAATTATAGAAAAAGAGATACATGCAGACACACACGTGTGTATCTATATTTATGATTAATATTATTTTTTATTTTACAATCATACAGTTATTCAGTTACTAGTATTGTTGTATTTGTGTGTGTGTGTGTGTGTATATATATATATATATAAAATACAATAATACATCAATTTAATTGTTTTTATATATATAAATTGCATGTATTTATATATATATATATATATAAAATATATAAATCAATATAATGTAATATAATTCGTTTTATATTTTGTTTACGTATATAATTATATTATTTTCACAGTCATACAAATATTTGTATATACTGTAATGATATATTATATAATAAAACATAATAAATAGATTAATACAATTAAACACTTTTGCACGCTGAGAAATGAAGCCTCATTGGCCCAGGTTGTAGAAAATAAATAATACAAATTTAATTTATTAGTTATGTTAAAAATAATCAAATAAACTGACATGAATCTATTTATTAAGATTATTTTATTATTTTTTTTATGTTTTTATTGGTTTCTATTAATATTTCGGTTTAGGTATTTAGAAAATGAAGAAGCAAAAGAGTAAAGAAAGAGGTCACCTTGATGTTTTATTAGTTAATTTATTTAGAAACTGTTCTTTTTTGTATGCATTTGCTGCATCAGAAGAATAATGAGGCTGACGTTTGAAGTCATTAATTCCAGTGCAGAGTTTTCATGAAGATGCTGTGATTCATACGCATTTGCATTTGTAGAAAAATTGGTAATTTAGACATAACCACAGACTCCTTCAGTGCAAATGAATGTGTTTTGAGGGCTAGAGCGAAGGACACTCAAGTGCTTCCGGACACGATGCATTGTTCATTTGGCATCAGGTGAATTATGAGGACAAAACACTATTTTTCCAGCCGAAGCGAAGGACTCGTCTAGACAGAGCTCTATTGGGGTTTCCAGGAATCAAGGTTCAGCATGACACATGACCAACTGGAGGGCTTATGATTCAGCACATGGAGTAAAACCAACAAGTAAAACCGTTCCAGATTTGACTTGCATGCTGAGAGAATGGCAGATCATTTCTGCATCAGCAGAACACAGTGTCATTAAAATAATGTTGTCAAATAAGAGCTAATTCATCCAAAAAGTCAAGATTCTGCCCTTATTTACTCACCCTCATGTCTTTCTTTCTACTACTTTTGTGAAAAATCCATTTAGTTTTTCTATTTGCTAGCCTATGTCTTTTCTATTATATGATTCAGCTGAAGAAAGAAAGTCTGAATGACATGAAAGTGATTAATTGATGACAGAATCTTCCCTTTTTGCTGAATTTTTCTCTGTACACTGAAAAAAATGAACCAATTTTTACTCAGAAATTACTAGGAAATTTCACAAATGATTCCTATATACTATATAATTACTAATAATAGGATTGGCAAGTGTCACAATTAATTAAACATGACATTTTGATACAACAATACATCATCTGTCCATATAATATAATTAATATGAATAAATAAAGTTTTTATTTTATTTATTTTTATACATGAATCTGAATTATATTTTCTATACTGAAAAATGGTGTTAAAATAATTTTCACTCAGAAATTGCTAGTAATATAATTACAAAGAATCTTCAAGTGATACATTAGTCGAATTAATTTAGTCGTAAAATTTTGAAGTAGAAAGACCAAAATATTTTCTTTTCAAACTTAATCTTTGTTATTTACAAATAAAATACAAATTTTACAGTGTAAGCAGGTGTTCTGCTCTTAAACGTCGCTGTTTTTATGTTTCTCAGGTTGTTTGGGGGGATTTTCGTTTAATTTGGTATTTATTAAACAGCAGTTGAGACAGAACTGGCGTGTCTTATATGCTGTTCAAATGAATCAGTAAATAAACTATTCCCAGATGCTTGTGACTGGCTCACGGAGCAGGATTGTTTTCATATATCATATTTTTGCTACTTTTAGCAGATGTGATGGCGTTTGAAAGGTAGGCCATCCGAATGCTTTGTCAAACGGACGTAATGAACACACCGAGGCCCGAAGGGAGAACAACAGTGGGTCCAAAATACAAGAAGGAGATGAAAGATCTTCCAGGATCTGGTGTGATGGATTGGGACTGAGGTGCATCACAGGGGTTTAGGCCTTGGCTTGATGTTCAGGCTAATTCGGTACCTTTGGCCATGACTTCACAAGCTCTCCCGCTACCAAAAATGAAAGTTGGACTCATAAAAAAGGCTTTTTTTTTCTATTTTATGTGGTGCTCATTGCGCAAGCGTGAGAGAAGCAAATCCACTTCTGAAATGAGTTTGAAGTGTTAGCATCTGTGGGAAGCCGTCCAGGAGCTGTTGATCAGGCAAATTTAGGCGATACATTTGCGTCTGCTTACGAAAAACCTTTGATTTTATATTTTTGATTGTTAACATGTTACTCACCCTCGCAATAACCTCTCAATTTATGATTTTATTTCTGATTAGATTTTTTCCGGACTTCTCAACGAGTGTGTGGAAAAATGGCGACGCTATTTGATTTAAGGAAACATACACGCCCAGACTCGTAATGTTTGTTTGCACGATGACAGATGTGTTAATGCGGCCAGATGTGCCTGAAGATCCCGCACTTCAGAGGAGAGTTTGTGTTTTGTATGTTCTTATTGTTGTGGGTTTTGGGTTTCATGAAGAGATGTTTTCATGCTGAAGTTTTTGTTCTGTTTGGCAGTACATGACTTCAAATGGAGAAATAGATCATTGATAAATGTCATATTTGAAATCACATCATATGCATAAGAACAAAAAAAAATCACAAATGAGGTCTAAATGGCCAGACCTCAGAACGTTCTGGCAAGGTTTCGAAAAGAACAAATGTTAATAGAATCTTCGTTCAAAGTTATCTGGTCTTTAATAATATTTTTAAATGTTAGCACAAAAATGTTATTTATGCATTGTTTATGGAACCTTTTTTCGGAACGGTTTTAGTTGGACATTTGTGTAACATTATTAAATGTAACTGCTTTTTTTTTAGAATGTTAAAAAAAAAATTCAAAGGTAACATTCCTATAATGTTTGCAAAATAAATGGAATGTTTCCTTAATGTTAACGCATAAATGGATTTAAAACATTTTTAAAAACAGGACATTTTGAAACTGAACATTCAAGAATAACGTTTTCATACCTTACCATATTTTTGTTAGTGGAGTTGCTTCTCAGATGTTTCTCCTGAGAAAAAGAGAACAGTAATCTTTAACATTTGCCCAGATGAAATTATTTTCTGTACTGTTACTGTATATCAATAATTTAGCTGTTTGTGTCTATTTTTGTTTTGCTTAAGTAATTGAAAAAATCAGAAAAAAAAATTAAGGAGATAAATCTACTTTATCTGACCCTTTAAATGACTTGTTGGGGGTGTTCATTTAGTCAAATTAAAAAGAATAATAATAATTTATTGCGTAAAACCAATGCAATCTTTAGGTTTTCTGTCAAAACTACAGTGTTGAGACTTTTTTACATAACTGAGATCTCTAATTAGTCTTAAACTGTGAAAAGCAATGTCTAAGGAATGCATGTGGGTGTATTTCAAATATGTTTATCGAGGATACATTCATAAATCAACAAAATTATACAAATAAATGTGAATAAATTCATTTTAAAATATGTCTGAAATGCAACCCACAAATTCCCACAACAACAAGACAATATAGAGATAAGAAACTATACAGATAATAAGTCTTGATATTTACAGCTGTAATATTCCCTACCTTGTGCAGAAAAAAGCATTGACCAGTTCTTTTAGTTCTGGAGTTTTAATGTTTTTATTTTTTATTCGTACTTCCCAGATAGCTCATTCTCTGAGACCTTTGCTGCTCATTTTCCAGCTCTTTCATGTAGCAAGAATGTTTTGCTCATTTGAGTGTTTTGTTGTGACCTTTTGCCCTTGTGTGTTGAAATAACTCATGTGACATCTTGACCCCTGACCTCTTGACCCCCTCTGGTGAGTTTCCTCTCTGTTCAGTCACAGCTGAGCAGTTTTCTGGTCCTCAGGTGTTTTTGTGACCCAGTCTCCTGTGCCTGCCTTAGTTCCAGTTCATGTTGGAGTAGTTCATCCCTGCGATGAGGCAAGCGGTCTTCGTCCGTTCCAAGGGTGTAACGCTCCTCGTTAGCTAAAGCTTAAGAGCTGGGTGCAGTCTCTGTCCTGCCATGGGATGTCGTTACATCAGCCTTAGAATATTTCCATGGATTATTGCATTCTTAGTCAACAGTTCTCCCATCACACCAGTGCTGTTTGGTTAATTCCTGTGAGTTGTTTAGAAATTAGATACTAGATTCTGACCTTGTTATGCTTGAGAACTCACCCTGCTCATGACAAAACTGACTTTATTAACTCTTTCCCCACCAGCATTTTTTTTTTTTTTTTTTGTGAAAAGATGCCAGCCACTGCCAGAATTTTTTAACATTCCCACTAAATTTTCATGGCCCAGATTATTTTGTTGTATGAATATCCCTGAACATGCAATGTCAAAAGAAAGCACAGAGCCTCTTTTTTTCTATCTTTTATTCTAGCTTCATGCATTCTTGTTTTATCAACACTTAAATGTGCGCAAGTTTCATAAAAAAAAAAAAAACATTTTGAAAAAAAAGCTGAGAAAATTATCAAAACGATGAAGTAGAACGCTTCCATCAACACCACCAGAGTTTCAGAAGATGTGTAATAGTGCCTCCTACCGTATGAGAGTGCAAACAGAAAATTCAGTCTATAGAGAGGAAGTGTTGTTTTATAATGAGGGAAAATTCCATGGATGGCGGGGAAAGAGTTAAAATGATTTAGAAAATGGCTAAAATAGGTTACATTATTACACTTAAAAGGGATAGTTCACCCAAAAATGGAACATCTGTCATCATTTATGTAAAAGAACACAAAAGAAGCTATTTTGACAAATGTTGGTAACCAAACAGTTGATGGTAGCCATTGACTTCCATTGTATTTTTGTCCATAAGTCAATGGCGACCATAAAGTCTTTGGTTAGCAACATTCTTCAAAATATCTTCTTTTGTGTTCAGCTGAAGGTAGAAATTCCTACAGGTTTGAGGGAGGAAATTATGGCAGAATTTTCAATTTTGTGTGAACTATCCCTTTAAGGCAAAAGTTTGCTCTGGTTTCCGAAACTGTAACATCAGTTTTATATTTTCTGAATTGTTGTCTGTGGTGTTTGACATGTACTGAACCCAGAACATTCTTTTAAAGCTTAAAATGTCTTAAAATAGATTTTCTATAATTGCTGAAGTGCGTTTGGCAATGTAATGTCTGTTGTGTCCAGAGAGAAGAATATTTTACCTTAAATAATCGGGTTTGGTATGAGTGTTGGTTTCTCTTTAATGGTCTTTTGGCCGATGATTTTCCATTAGTTCCAGAGCAGATGTTTGATACAGGAGTCAAAATGACCTCAGTGGACTTTACACTGTGCAAGTCGATGTATTTCACATCAGGTTCACATCACTTTTACATTTGCTGGGGAAATTGTATGTGCTTCTCACCTGAGCAAATGCACCTGCTCACTACTGTTTTGAGTGGTTGCCGGGTCGTTGCTATGTGGTTTCTAAAGTGTTCTGAATAGTTGTAGTGCCTTGCTATGCAGTTGCTGTGGTACTCTGAGCGGTTGCTAGGGTGTTGCTTTGCGGTTGCTAAAGTGTTTTGAGTAGTTTTGTTGCTAGGGTCATCTGGGTGGTTGCCAGGGTGTTACTATACAGTTGCTAAATGTTCTGAGTAGTTTTGTTGCAGTGGTACTCTGAGTGGTTGCCAGGGTGTTGCTAAGCAGTTGGTAAAGAGTTCTGAGTAGTTTTGTTGCTAGGGTCATCTGGGTGGTTTCCAGGGTGTTACTATGCAGTTGCTAAAGTGTTCTGAGTAGTTTTGTTGCAATGGTACTCTGAGTGGTTGCCAGGGTGTTGCTATGTGGTTGCTAAAGTGTTCTGAGTAGTTTTGTTGCAATGGTACACTCACTGAGTGGTTGCCAGGGTGTTGCTATGTGGTTGCTAAAGTGTTCTGAGTAGTTTTGTTGCAATGGTACTCTGAGTGGTTGCCAGGGTGTTGCTATGCAGTTGCTAAAGTGTTCTGAGTAGTTTTGTTGCTAGGGTGATCTGGTTGGTTGCCAGGTCATTACTATGTGGTTGCTAAAGTGTTCTGAGTAGTTTTGTTGCTAGGGTGATCTGGTTGGTTGCCAGGGTGTTGCTATGCAGTTGCTAAAGTGTTCTGAGTAGTTTTGTTGCTAGGGTGATCTGGTTGGTTGCCAGGTTTTTGATGTTGTTTTTATGAAGTTGTGTTATTGTTATTTTTATTTTTGTGGTGATGTGGTTGGTTGCCAGGTCATTGCTATGTGGTTGCTAAAGTGTTCTGAGTAGTTTTGTTGCAATGGTACACTCACTGAGTGGTTGCCAGGGTGTTGCTATGTGGTTGCTAAAGTGTTCTGAACAGATGTAGTATGTTGCTATGCAGTTGCTATGGTACTCTGAATGGTTGCCAGGGTGATGCTATGCAGTTGCTAAAGTGTTCTGTTGTTAATGTTTTCTGAGTAGTTTTGTTGTTGGTGTGGTGTTGTTGGTTGCTTTTGTTTTGGTTTGGGTAAAGTTGCTATGATGTTCTGGGTAGATCCCAGGATATTGCTGGCTGGTTGCTAAAGTGTTTTAAAAGATTATGGTGTGTTGCTATGCAGTTGCTATGGTTTTGTGGGTGGTTGCCAGGTTGTTGCTATGCAGTTGCTAATGTTTTGTGGGTGGTTGCCAGGGTGTTGCTATGCAGTTGCTATATCGTTGCAGAGGAGCTTTTACCTCGTTGCTATGTGGTGTGTGTGCATTTTCTTATTCGCTCCCGTTTGTGGGTGTTTTCTGGTGTGTAGATCTCTTTTATCTTTCACCTGGCACAATCGTAGATCTAATTGCTTACTAAAGTAACAGCATACCTCTCCTCAACAAGCTGCATGATTTTGAGGTATTATCCATGGAGAACGCTAAACGGAGGTCTTTAATACAGACCCTGCATTACTAATCCATCTTCCAATTATCAGATAAGAGGACAAGCAGATGTGCAGGATGATAAAGAGGAACTAATTTCTGTGTGAGAGGAGACGCTCTGGAACGAGCCGTGACCTGATTTCTCCCAAGGAAGTATGAGAAAACTGTGATTTGTCCTTGACAAGATGGGCATGAGTTCACTGCAGCTGAATTTACGGTTAGTCAGCCAAGGCCTGGAAAATAATTTGGGCTGTTACTTTGTCCAGCCTCCCTCGTTGTTCGTACCTCTCTTTTGTGTGTCTTGGAGGGCCGGACTCCAGTCTGGATGTGTCTTACCTCAGCATGTTAATAAAATTAGACTCATGTGCTCTTCATTTAAAGCTGGCAGAGCTGCAATGTTAAAGAAATTGTTGATTCTGTGATGATTCACCCCAAGTTGTTCCAAACTGACATTCATGCTGTTTTCTTTTTGGTGCAGAACACAAAAGGAGTGTATACTTTCTTTAAGCATCTTTACACAGCTCTTTTCTTGCAAAAAATGACATCTTTAATTCAAAAACAAACACACTTACACCAAAAAAGTAGTCCAAGTGATTTGTCTGCTATATTGCAAGTTTTTTTTAAGGTTAGTTAGTGACTGATTTATGTTGTTGTTTACTGCTAATGAAAAAAAAAAAAAAAAAAAAAAAATTTTATATATATATATATATATATATATATATATATATATATATATATATATATATATATATATATATATATATATATATATATATATATATAAAAATTAAAAACACATTTAAATCATTGTATATTTGTAATAATAAAAAAATTAATTACTCATAAAATTATTTTAAACAATTATACATATATATGTATGTATGTATATACAGTATATATATATATATATATATATAATTGAATAATATAAATATTACACATAATTAATAAATCATAGAAATAATTAATCATTACTATTATAGCATAATATTATATTGTAATAATCATAATGTAATTTTTAGTTTTTATTAATTAAATATTTTATAACATTACCACTTGTTATTTAAATTTTATAAATTTTAGAATTAATTTTTCATGATGCAACTATTTTTGGAAATTCCAAGCTTTAAAATAATCAGTGAATGAAGATTTAAATTCAATTTGCTCATCACACAATGTTGTCGTCTGATTTATGACTAGGAACATTTAGCACACATTGTATGGACTGCTTTTGTAATGCTTTTATGGTATTTTTTGTCCTCTTTGGAGTTTGACAGACGACTATGAAGTGTTGCTATATGGAAAAGAGAAAAAAAATAACATGATTCAGGTTTAAAATGACTTGAGGGTGAGTAAATAACGACAGGGTTTTCATATAAGGCTGGACTACTCCTTTAAGTTCTACGCCTGAAAGAGAACCTGTGCTGTTTTTTTTCCTCTGTCCACCCCTGCCGTGTCCCTTTCTAGTTTTCTATCTTGTGAGAACACAAAGCATTAAGTGACCAGGGAAAACAACGGCGCCCTGCTGTGTCTTTTTCCCCTAGTGACTGATGATTTGATTAGTTTTTTTTCTGCTTGTGGCCTTGTTTTGGTGGTGTTTTCTTTGCATGGAATGTAGGGTTGTTTTTTTTTTTTTTTTTCTATTCAAAGAATTGCTAATCTTTCGCTCTGTTTGGTCTCTGCTCGTGTGAATAATTGAAAAATAAATGAGAAAATGGTCACAGAAACATTGTAGCCGTGTCAATGAGGAAATATTTATTGCTGTTTGTCTATTTTAGCCAGTTTCTTGACTGAATGTGTGTTGTGTTGGAACGAGATCTCAAGGACAAGCTGGTGATGTCAGATGATGAGCTAAGGAGATGAAATGAGGATTTGGGATGATAGTGGCAAGATGATGGGACGTAGTGGTTTAACTTCACCCAAAAATGAAAATCTAATGTTCAAAATGGTCCTAAAGTAGTTCATATGACTATATTCCTAAAGTTAGGATGAGTAAATAATGAGAGAAAATAAATTTTTGACTCCCCTGAGTTTTCCATTCGTAAATCCAGAATGCATTTTGCTGATTTTGGAAGTTTCTTTTGCCATTTTTTTCAAAGTATCCTCATGATTAATGTGTTTGTATTTGTACCCATTTATAAGCTGATTTGAATAAATGCATCTGATGAATGAATAAATCTGCCATATTAAAAAGGCCACATGGTCTTCATTGGCCTCTTCAGTTTAATGGTTATACATTATTGATTGATTCATTAGAACTGAAGTTTAGTTTAGTAGTTTCTGGAAGGTATTAGATGATCCTTTTGGTGGAAATGCACTGCAGATTTTTATAGTTATAAACAGGGTTCCCACAGTCATTCTGTGATTTCCAGGCCTGGGAAAGTCTTGAAAAGTCATGTAATTTTATTTTATCAAGTAATACTTGGCTAAAATCCCATTAGCTGAATTTTTTTTTATTCTTTGTGAATGCATTCTCTATTATATTCCTTTTAAAAACCCTTACAAATGACTGGAAAAGTCATTGTTCCAAAGGTACAGCAACCTTATGCAACATCCATAGTTTGTAAATATATTTGTTTCTAAGCTCAAACTCAAATTAGAGCTCGAAAAGAAGGATGAATCCTATTTTTGGCCTTTGACAATCCACATCGTCTGTATGTTGAGTTGAACTCAACCATATGCCTCCAAACACACCTGTGGGAATCAATCTGGCCAAGATATGGACCTCTGATTGTAGTTCAGATGTCAGTTTGCTGCTCCTTCAAGAGTTTGGGCTTGTAAATCTGCTTCTGCTGCATGTGTGATTACAAGAGCAACATCTGTCAGAACGTCTGTGATCAAGCGGCAGATTTTAAGGCTTCTCATCCCTTCCTAGGTTTTAAGGCACTACTAAACCCCTGCCAAATGCTGTACATGTGCTGTTAATCCCATTTACCATGTGAAACAGTGCGGGTGGTGAGACCAATTAAACAGCCATCCATTATAATTAAGCAATAAGGGATGAGAGGTCGGGTTGCATTATGAAAAGAGTTCCTGCAACTCCTTAAAAGGCCTGTATTCAAATCCCATTATCGCTTGAAAAAAAGAAAATTCCTTAAGTTTTCCTTGTTTATTAAGTTAATAATTGGTGTCTGATTGCATCCTGGTTATGTACACAAAAATTTGGGGGTCAGTAAGATTTCTTTCTTTTTTGAAAGAAATTATTACTTTTATTCAGCAAGGATGCATTAAATTGATCAAAAGTGACAGTAAAGACATTTTTAATGTTACTAAAGATTTCTAGCATTCAGGACAGGTTTTATAACAAACATTAATCAGAAATTAATTTACTTGCTGTCAGAACAATGCATTAGGGTTTTACATTCAATTATAAGTCCGTCTAATCTGTCTAATCTTTTAAAAATCAATTAATTCACTGTCATTTTGTAGTTCTTACAGATCAGATGGTCTCCATGCATGGCTATGGGCTTCTTTTTCTTTAGATCCAAAAAGCTATTTTTAACTGCAAGTGTTTGTTCCTAGTTTCCTGTAAATTCACTGCGGGGTTTTCATTGATTTTTCCACACGTAGCCCCACTGTAGGCTCCAGGATCATCTAATTCGATTTAAGAGAGTAGAGGTTAAGTTGAAACAGAGTTAAGTTTGGCGAGAAGAGATGGACAAGTTTCTGTGTAATGTGCAGTATGCAGTAGGAAGAATGACTTTCATACTTTATTCTACAATATAAATTACAAACTGAACAAATTTTTAGCTCAATGTCATTGACTTCAACCGCTGTAGAAATATCCATCAGACAGTCTTTTCCCGGAGAAGGGGATGGTCAGAATGAAGTGACCCAGACTGTGTGCTGTCAGAAGTCTGTCTGTGTTATTCTGTGACTCAGCGGTGCTGTAATCCTCTTCATGAGTTTGTCACGTTCAGGTTCTGCTTAAGAAAGCACAGCTGCATGAGGAGCGATCAGCTGCAGATGTTGGTAATGGTCTCATTATCTCAGCGGGGAGAGAGAGAGGAAGAGAGAATGAGGGCATCCTTTCACGGGCTGAGGGATCTCTGCGGCCCGCCTTTGATCTGTGATCATTTGCAGCTGATTGTGTTTGATCGGATTATAAAGAAAGAAAGGAACACTGTAAAACTCCCTGCAGGTGTCTGTGGTTTGAAATGAATGGGTGCATCATCACAGACAAACGTCAGCTGTCTCTTGCTGTGACTTAATATCTGAGTGAAAGTTGGCGGGGCTTAATTTTGTGTCAGCTGAAAATTCGTTTTTAGTGAAAAATTACTTTTTAGTGAAAAGAGTTTTTGCACAGTCAGTTATAATTACTTTGGTTGCTAGGGTGATTTGGGTGGCTTCAGACCGTTGCTATGCAGTTGCTAAGGTGCTCTTAGTGGCTTTAGATGTATGCAGTTGCTGGGGTGCTCTGAGTGGCTTTAGACTGTTACTATGCTGTTGCTAGGGTGCTTTGAGTATTTTTAGACTGCCATTGCTGAGGTGCTCTGAGTGTTTCTATGCTGTTGCTGGGGTGTTCCGAGTGTCTTTCGACTGTTGCTATGCTGTTGCTAGGATGCTCTGAGGTGCTTTTGACTGTTGCTATGCTGTTGCTGAGGTGCTTTGAGTGTTGCTAGGGTGCTCTGATTGTTTTTTTGTTTTTTTGACTGTTTCTATTCTGTTTGGTATGTTGTTGCTAGGGTGCTCTGATTGTTTTTTTGTTTTTTTGACTGTTTCTATTCTGTTTGGTATGTTGTTGCTAGGGTGCTCTGATTGTTTTTTTGACTGTTGCTCTGCAGTTGCTTGATGTTCTAAGTGGCTTTCACCTGTTTCTATGCTGTTGCTGTGGTGCTCTGAGTGGCTTTAGACTGTTGCTATGCTGTTGCTAGGATTTTTAGACCGATGCTTTGCCATTGTTGGAGTGCTCTAAGCAAAATCTAAGTGTTATAACTTTTTGTGAAGCAATGCCACATCTTTTCTTTTACAAGGCACGTGATTTGACGAAACATTCAGAACTAGTTACAAGTTACATTTTTTAAACATAGAGTTAAAGTTTTGTTCAAATCGCTAACACTTAACTCAAATTTGTATTCAATGTTGACTAAGTAAAATGACTGGAGTAGGAAATTAAAGAAATGAGTGAAAGTAACTCAGTTTTGTGTGTGTCTGTGTTGCAGAGAGCTGTTTGCTAGTCACTACACAGAAACACACTACCTGGAGGATGGAAGTGCTGTCACCACCTCACCGAATGTCACGGTAAGATCACAGCCAAGCACTAAGCTTCCATCCAGATTTAACCCTATGCCTACAGAACACATGGCAACATGCACCTCCTGTAACAAACCCCTAATATTCTGCAGAAAACTAATTGGTTCATGTGCTCTGAGGGCCCGAAACAGGTGGAAATGGTAAAATATAGGATTTGTTACAAACCCTAACAAGCTATCTATGTAGGCAGTGTGTGTGTGTGTGTACATGCAGGTAAAAGCAAGTGTAAGGTTATAGTAAGTATTTTCTAAGGTTTTAGTAAGTGTTTTATTTTGATTGTTGTTATTTTATAGTGTAATGGATTATGTTACTAACTAAAAAATTTTGTCATATAATTTGGAATCAGTAACAGATTACAATTTTCAAGTAATCTACCTAGCTCTGTATATATAGTGTGTGTTTGTGTGTGTGTGTGTGTGTGTGTGTGTGTGTGTGTGTGTGTGTGTGTGTGTGTGTGTGTGTGTGTGTGTTTGAGACACACCGCCTTCAGTGATTTAAAGCATATATTTTAAACTCATGATTGACGCAAAGCCCACATTTCTGTCCCGTATCAGCTCATTTCAGGCCTTCTATTTTACCTAAACCAAACCTGCAGTTACAATCCCATCTTATCATTGATCTCCGCCCTCGGGGCGACTGCTGTCAAAAGCTTTAGAGAAGAGGTGGTCAAATGAGGGCCACCAGGAGAGCAAAAAGCCACCCATGATGCAACTTTGCATGTTTTATGTGTTTAGGTTGCGGCTCAGATTACTGGTCAGAGAAACAGACACATTGAGGCCTGAAGGCTCCTCTGAGGAGCACCTCTGGTTCACTGACCCCGTCTTCCTCAATCTGCTCTCCAGCAGACCGCCGGTTTCCCTCGCCAGACAATTTGAGCCGGACACTTTATGAAAAGAAAACACATGCTATCCGAAATCCAGCAAAAGAAAATAGGCAAGGCAATTATATCATTACTGTTGCTCAGGGTTAGGGTTTGTAATTGAAACAAACATTGAACCTTTTGTATTGAGCTTTTGCTGGTAACTCCTGAATCATGTGTTTCACTTTAGGTTTCAAACTTATGATTTTTTTTTTTTTTTTGCTCAGAGCACACAGGCAACAGCATAGCAACAGTCTAAAGCCACTCAAAACACTTTAAGAAATAAATAAAGACAAAAGAAAGCCAATATTCTCATCATGCTCCAGTTAGGGTCAGTTAAGCACTAGATGTTTCACAACACCGGAGGGTGAGATTTCATAAAGCATTGTGACTCTTTCAGCTCATTCAGCAGTTTTTCTCAGCAGTGTGAGGCAATATGCATCCTTGCTTTGTTTGGATGGGAAATGAGAGTTCAGGTCATCCAGAAACAGCAGCAGTCCTCGACCTGGATGTCATCAGTGGGAGCAGTGCTGAGTTTGGGCTTCAGAAACTGATTTGGGATGTTGGAACACAGAATAAGACAGATGCTCTCTGTCAACCTGAGTGCAGAAAGGGATGTTTCTCACACGCATACAAATTCCAGTTTTATTGTGCAGGTTTTGGGGATTGTTCGGAAAAGTTACATTGCTCCTCTTGATTATTTGATTTTCATTATTTCGTCATTTTCATTATTATTATTTTTATTTAGAAATTGATAGGTGAAGTCACAGTATTCTGAACTGTAATGCAATATTTATGTATTGATGCAATTATTTGTGCATTTCAAATGTATACTTTTGATGCAAATTAAGTCAATTTGGTTAAAAAGTCGAGTGCGAGTTGCTCTATGTATGTATGCTCTATGTGTTATATATATATATATATATATATATATATATATATATATATATATATATATATACACACACACACATATACAGATTGCATCAATGACAAAATGTATTATCATACACATGTATATTATTATTAATATTTGTATTTATTTATTTATTTATTTATTTATTATTTTCTATTGGCAGATGCTTTTATCCTGACATATATTGCATGGAACTGGGACTGGGATGCATCCAGCTCTGTATTTTCACATTGTTATGTTTCATCATTTTTATGTGTAAATAACGTAAAGCAGTCACTTGCATATATCAGCCATACTGCGCTTGACTCATTCTTACCATTGCGTGCTCTATCATGCACACCTGGCCCTAAAACAACGTTCCACAGCGCTGATCGATTTCTACAGTAATTGATGTATTTGCTGCATCCAAACATTTGTGCACCAGGCAACAGAACAGCATGTTTTGCGCTGTAAACGGGATGAATTGTGCCGATCTGATGAGATCCAGGGCCCAGATGGAGTTTACTCACTCTTGTTGTGTTCCAGAAAGACTTGAGGAGTGTGTCAGTGTGTGTCTGTTCTCCCAGACCTCCTCCGCCTTTGATTAAGTCTGTTTTATGGTTGTGTGTGCGCTGCCGTTATTTCATCCTGAAGCAGAACTCCTCTGAGGCCCATTTGGACTCGCTCATGGACTCCTGTAGCTCCAGCCTGACGCTGCCCAACACCCGAGAAGGGATTAAATAGTCAGTATATTACAGCGATTAAAACAGGAGTTTCAAACTCATTTTAGATCGTGAGACAAGTTTTTATTTGTTAAACCTCATGGACCTCATGGAAAGTGCATGTGCTCTGCTGGAGTTTATGAAGTCCAAATTCAGCTTTATTTTTTGCAGAAAGCTTATATACGAAGCTGGCAATTGTAAATATGCAATTGGAAATGTATTTATTTACTTATTAATTATTTAGATTAAATAACATAGGTAGTGGACAAAAATTTATTTAAAAATAATAAAAATTAAATTAAAATATATTTTAGAAACATTTGGAGTTGAATTAATTTTTTTATTAATATTATTAATTTATTTTTTATTTATTTATCTTAAATTATACTGAATAACATAAAGGTGGTGGACACAAATTTATATATATATATATGATAAAAATTAATAAAATAAAATTGGTGTGAATGAACACTTTTAGAAACAGGTGAATTCAATTTCAAGGTTTGATTGTTTGTTTGTTGGTTTAAAAACACACAGGCGATGGATGAAAATGAATCAAACAAAAATGGCATAAATTGCACAAACGTGTGGAGTTGAAGGGAGGTTTAGTATGATCTCACTCATCATGTCTCTGCTGTGGCCCACAGTATGAAGCGACCAAGTGATTTAACACTGGACCTGAGGCTGACCGCACACCATCTGTTAGCCTTTACATCACTAATAAGACATATATTCAGAACATGCATTTGATCACATTTAATACCTTTGTTAAAGTTGCTGATTGTTTAAAGTACAGTACATCAATGTTGCTTTTGCCTTACAGATAGTAGTACTGTGTTTTATTCAATGTTGTGCCATGTTAAATCCCATTTTGCAGAATTATGCATATTTCACCAAATAGCAGTACAGAGCATACTGAAAGATCTTAATAATAATGCTGCATATTCTCAGTCTGTGTATGATTGTAGGGTAAATCATTTGCATTGAGAATAACTGTATTATTTACATGTATTCATTTATGTACTCATTTGCTAGGCGCCTGTTTGTTGAGTCTGTTCAAATCCTCATGCTGTATACATAGAGTTATGATTTTAATTCAGCTGGCGGGTCTGTGGCTTTGTTAATGGAAGTGGAATGTCTTTTTTTGTCCGACGGCTGACAGGAAACAATGCGGTGATGGACACCATAGTTCAAGGCGCTGTGTGTTATGATGGATGTCCTCATGTTCCTTTGACTGAGACTCAGAGATATATGGAGGACTGTAGTTTATAGCAGGACATGCTCTTTAAATAACCCCAATGTCACTGGTGTGCTGGGATGAATATGAAATAAAATGAGCTTTATAAAGCAGTAAAATCTGAGTGGATGAGCCGCATTTGAAAGCATGATACAGTGCAGATGCTATATTAAAGGCAAGTTACTATATTGATCGGCAACCATCAAAACAACCTACAGCTTTCCTAATGAGCTCTTTATTGGAAATATTAATCAAAACAATATTGACACGAAAAAATTTAAATTTTGTTGCTTGCTCTGATTGGACTTAAATTTAATAAGCCTTTCATAAACATTAAGAAGGTAAAAATTTAGTAGGAAAAAAATACATTTTTGACGGTAAAAAAAACCTAAAAAAAAAAAAATATTAATAATAACAATAGTTATTGTTGGTTTGGGTATTATTTATTTACTTATATTGAATATCAAAAAGATTAATAAAAAATTAATAAAAATAAAATGGCATAAATTAAACATTTTAGAAACAACAACCCTCACTTTCCTAACAAGCTTTTATACTGTTTACTGAAAATATTCATCAAAATTATATTGACACAAAAGAGTATAAATTCTCTCTGATCTTGCTAGAGATAACTAACTAATAAAGTAAAAATATTTTTGTTATTATTTATTATTATTTTTATTTTTTATTATTAAATTTTTTTAAAGTAAAAAATAAAGACTTTTAATAATAATACACTTATATTTACTAATTTACTAATTTATTTATTTATTTAAAATTGTATTGATGATGGATGAAAATTAATAAAATAAAAATGCTGTGAATTAAAATATTTAGAATTTACAAACTTAACTTTCTAAATCCTACAAACTGAATAATAAAATTGATAAGTAATAAAATACCTTTTTTTTTCTTTTTTTTTTCCTTTTTTTCCTTTTTTTTACAAAAACAACTGCTTCTGTTTCCAGTCCAGACAAGTGATGTTCTGTTCATTAGAAAAAACTGCTCTGTCCTGAAGAGCCTCTGGCTGCGTACAAACACACGGCAAAACATCAGGAGCGACACTCGCATTTACATGATGGAGAGAATCTCTGAAATCAGCATGCGCTGTGAGCAGAATACAGAAGCAGATCTATACAATCAAGAGCTAAATGTCAATAGATTTACCATGCCTTCTGATTTGATTATGTCATTCGCAGTGCCTCATTTGATTGCGGTTTATTCCATTATCATAAAAGAATGAAAGTAATCAGACATTTGCTTTGTTTTTTGTCAGATTTTCTATGTCTTTTGACTCAAATCAAATCAAGTCTGTAATGTTGTAATTGATTTGTTTGGTTTGTTTTATTCACAAATGGGTTTCTTTTGAGAGAATGAGAATGTTAAACCTGTTGTCTGCTTGATTGTTTATATTTTTACAAGTAGAAGGTCTTTTAGTGTAATTGTACAAACATCCACCTTCAGCTCGTGCTTAACATCTTAACAAAATCACATTAAACAAACTTTAAAATCATTCATATTATGTAAGGTTTCAGAGGGTTAATATGCGATTTAACGTCAAAATGTGAACAATAAAACCATTCTTAAACAGGTTTTATGTAAATTTTGGTAAAAAAATCAAGTCATACTCCACATTCCATACCAGATGGGGGCAGTATGCCTCAATAAAGTGAATTGGTCTACTCTAGAGTAACAAACGAGAAACGGTATAGTCTCTATGCTCCGCCCCTACCTTCACAACAACCCTAGAGCCATAGCCGAAGCCTAAGAGGACGTTTTGCCTCCAGAGGAACGTTGGGTGATGTCAAGTGATTTTGAAACATGACATCTTCAAGCTACTCCCCTTCACCTTACCAGTGAATATGTTCATATTACATTTTGAGTTGTATATACACATTATTTGAATTAAATTAATTTGACAGACAGCATTCTGTCAACATCATTGGGCAACATCAACAGCTGATTTTTGACCAAGCTTAGCGCCAACCAACGTAACCAGAGCTGCCAACTCTCAAGCATTCACCGTGAGACACACGCAATTGACTCTTTTTCACACACGCTTTCAAAAACTTGACCGCTCTGAATATAGTGAGTGAGTGCGCGCGCGGCCGGGGCGCTCTCCCTCTCTCTCTCTCTCTCTCGGGTTCATTATCATCGAAGACATTTCAAGCTTCTTAGGTAATGTTACATTTTAGCATCAGCTTGGTAAGACGGGCTTTGGTAGATATCACAGGTGAAAACCGGATCGGATCTGTGGGTAAGTTATAGCTAGCTAATTATCAAACGCAGCTACGGTTAGCCATCGCTAACATTAGCACGTTTTATCGAACAGCCTTCGATACATTTCTATGTTATAACTTCCCGAAAAAAATACGCAAACATATAAAACAAACTTCTAGCGAAATACTAACAGCATCTTACTTACCAATCCAAAAGAAATGTTGCAAGTTCGGAGTCGAACCTCATTTCTTTCAAGTACATCAGTTGTCTCCAGCGATGGAAAGCAGGTGCCGATGTTTACTCTGTTTCGGCTCCTTTTCTTATCGGATTTGATTTGTGATTCCGAGTGCGGTTGTTTCCCTGTAGCGGGTGGTGGTGGTAGGTGTCTCTTGCCAAGGGCTTCAGCCATCCTTCCGCTCTCTTCCCTGAACTGAAATGAAGTAGTGGGCTGTACCTTCCACACGATTGACATCAGGTTCAAGTACGCCCACAAGCCGTGCGAGTTATTCGTGTATTGCAGGTTGGCTGGTGGTTATGTTGCTCCGCATACCGCCTCCCATGGCCGAGACTGGTATTACGACACCTGTCGGGCCGTGGCTAGTAATGCTAATGCTAATTAAGGTTGATATCTCTGCAGCACTATAACTTGACATTTTTTTTAATGACATCATCGCCCTTATTTCTTCTCATTCTTTTGATGCGTGTAGGTCATTTTTTGGATATTTTTACCTCAATTTTTACACATGGCACCTTTAAACATTGAATTTTTTTTATTCTATTGTGTTAGCTAACAGAAATGATATTGAATCAGTTTTATTCAATTGCATGTAAAACAGCAGGAAGTGCAAATGTTTCTGTGCATATGATTAGTCCATTTGATCATTTACCCTGACTTTACTTTAAAATACATTGATGTACTGATGTAAACATCTGAACCTCCTGTCTTTTGTGTCTCAGGTTCACTGCTACTATCATGGCGAGGTGGAGGGTCACCCGGGGTCAGAGGTCAGCCTCAGCACCTGCACAGGACTCAGGTGAGTTAGGGGTCACACGTCTGTACATTACCCTCACCTCACCACCTTCCCATGGTGCACTGAGCTCGGGGTCCGATGTTACATCAGGAAACGCCTGAGGAAAGGGCATTTTAATTACAGCGTGTGAACTTCAGCATCCTCCAGAGACACGATACACTTCATGTTTTAATTATGAAAAAGCACACTTAGGTTTTATTCATTACCCGAGAAGGGATATTCAGATAGTTTCAAAAGTGAAGAGTGTGATGTTGCATGAGGACGTTGCAAGTCAAATAAAGTCACATTGATTTCTATAGCGCTTCATACAATATAGATACAAATTAAATACATTTCTAATCTTACAGTAGCCTACATTTAGACTAAATGCAAATGCAGATGGAATGGCCTACTAGATCTCTCTCTCTCTCTCTCTCTCTCTCTTTTTTTTAGAAAATTTATTTTTGTCCATTTTTCTATATTTTTCTGTTATATTTGAAATATTATTTTTTACTGTTCAGGTCAACTGAGTTAAGTTGATTCAGTTTACTTCAATAACAATGTGAAACAATTACAAAGCAAACTCAATTCAACTATAAAGCAATAGAAGATAATCGTGACATTATTGAGCTCAGTGCAGTTCAGGGTTGATTCAGTTTAGTTCAATAATAGTGCAAAGTTCATCAAATTATGAAACAAGCTTAATTCAGCTTTAAAGAAGCTCTACAGAAAACAATAGTGAAGTTTTTCAGCTGGAGTCAGTTCAGTTGCATTCAGTGTCGAGGTTGCAAAGCTTATCATTTCTGAAACGAATGCGATTCAGCTATAAAAGAGGAAAGCAACTGACCTATAACAGCTTGTCAGAGCGTCACCATAATAACTTTATATTAACTGATCATGCGCCACAAGAGATGCATAAAGTTGATTTTCACACTTGGACCTGCGAGAACGAGCGCGGCCCGGATACGAGGATTTATGACAGCGATAAAGTGTGATACGCGTCTCCTTCCCCAGAGTCACGCTGCTTATTGTACAGCTCTTTATTTCACCTTGACTCGGTTTTTGTGCCGCAGTAACCTGTCTCTCTCCGCCAGGCAGACAGACACGAGCAGGTCTCCTCTGACAGAAGCAGCCAAAACAAATGGCTGCTGCTTTAGTTTGGCAGAGTCCAGGGTTTCCACGAGGATCTCATGCGGTGGAGAATGTAGTTTTGAAACTTCTGGAAAAGCCCAAAGCGCTGGCTGTTTCCCAGCTGAGGAGAATGTCGCTTAAATTCAGCGTACGACTCGAAAGTGTGAGAAAGGTTTGCGAATGCCGATCCAAGAACCACAGAGTGGTAATATTAGAGCTCGGGGGAAGATTTATTTAGCCAAATATCCTACAAAATGGATCGTCTGCTGACTAACAGTGGCTTGGATGTTGAACTAAGCCGCTTTCCAAAACGTCACGCTGTCTTATTTTGTGGGAAAACGAGAAACCACTTCCTCTCACAGAAGAGTTTCTCTCGCCGTTTTGTGTTAATGTTGTAAAAGCTTCTTCTGTCTCGCTCCTATTCTGTGTCTGCAGTTCCCAATAATCATAAATTATCAGTGCATCTCAGCATTTGAGAGCACATTTTGGGAAAAGTGCTGTTCAAATAAGTACAAATATTTCACACGGTCTCTAAATTAACATGAGGTCATGAAAACTGCAAGCACAATAATTATAATAGAGTACAGATGTGGTTCCACATGAATGCTACAAATTTAATTCATAGCAGGAGGTAATATTGTTCTGCTTTTTACCGTAAAAGCTTGAAAATATTGCATTTACTTCCTGATTAGCAACATTTCCAAGAGATGCTCATTTAGAAATGGATTGTGTGAGACTGAAAAGTATAGACTATTAAGATTTTTGTAGATTTTTTGTTGTTTTTCGCTGTCTATCAAAATTATGTAAATATTAAAAAAAGACAGGAATGTCAAGTTCTAATAGAATTTGACAGAAGTAGTTCTGCATAAATCACAAATTTGATTAATAAGATATTGTATTTGCATTCTGATAGCAACTAGAAATAGATGCTAGACATAGAGTACAGACCAAAAGTTTGGAAACATTACTATTTTTAATGTTTTTGAAAGAAGTTTCTTCTGCTCATCAAGCCTGCATTTATTTGATCAAAAATACAGAAAAAACAGTAATATTGTGATATATTATTACAACTAAAATAATAGTTTTATATTTGAATATACTTTAAAAAAAATGATTTATCCCTGTGATGCAAAGCTGAATTTTCAGCATCATTACTCCAGCCTTCAGTGTCACATGTAACATCCAGCTCTATCACATGATCATTTAGAAATCATTCTAATATTCTGATTTATTATGAGTGTTGGAAACAGTTCTGCTGTCTAATATATTTGATGAATATAAAGGTTAAAAAGAACTGCATTTATTCAAAATAAAAAAAAAATTCTAATAATATCTATATTCTAATAATATATTTTCTTTACTATCACTTTTTATCAATTTAACACATCCTTGCTGAATAAAAGTATGATTTTATTTAAAAAAAAAGAAAGAAAAAAAAAAAATTACTGACCCCAAATTACGGACCAGTAGCGTATATTGTTATTACAAAAAATTTTATAAAACATAGCTTCTTTTTATTTTTATTTTTTATTTTTTTTACTTTTTATTCATCAAAGTATCCTAAAAAAGTATCACGTTCTGAAAAAATATTAAGCAGCAGAACTGTTTCCAACTTTGATAATGAATCATCATATTAGAATGATTTCTAAAGGATCATGTGATAATGATCATAAAAAATTCAGCTTTGCATCACATAAATAAATGATAATTTAAAGTATAATAAATTTAAAAACAATTATTTTAAATTGTAATAATATATCACAATATTACATTTTTTTTCTGTATTTTTGATCAAATAAAGGCAGGCTTGATGAGCAGAAGAAACTTCTTTCAAAAACATTAAAAATAGTAATGTTTCCAAACTTTTGGTCTGTACTGTAGATTGTGTGATACTATAATTTATTTACAAAATATTGTAGACTATTTATATTTTAGTGCAATATGTGCATAGATTTTAATAAATATTGTTTTTCTCCACATTTTCATATACATTTCTATATTTCACTGTTTATGATGAGACAGGACGATTTACACAGTTTACTTGAAATTTACTTTTTTTTTTATTGTGCAGAACTTTATATGAGTTTATATATTTTTTTTATTATTGTTCAGCCAAATTATGAACATATGAGAGAGAGAAAAGTTAACATGTCAAGTTAACTGCTCATATTCCCAGTAAACTAATACATAAATGTTCTTTTTTAGTGTTATATCTAGTTATTTCTCGATATGTTTACATGATGCAAACATGATTGTAACATGAACATATTTGGATGTTAACTGAACACTGTTCATTGCTTCGTTCTGCAGGGGACTGATTTCACTTGAACATGAAGTGTATGTACTGGAGCCGATGGAAGAGGGGAACACACACCGTCTTTACAGAGGAGAACATCTTAAAGTCACCCAGGGAACCTGCGGACACGGTCACAACATTTCATACCCTACAGAGATGATGAACACTACAGGAGCCGTCTTCAGCTCTCACAGCAGTCAGAGGGTGAGTCCAACACACAGCATTGTGTTTAACTGCTCTAATGTGACACATTTCTGAATAAAATATGTAGGGTAGGGCTTTTATCCATGATGATTGAAAGAGAGCTGCAGTAACAGTGACTCATCCAATGGCGTGTGTTTGGGGCGGGACTATCTGTTTGCCTGACCAATGACAGACCAAAGAATGACCAATTAAGCAGATATAGGGCAATAAAAATCTGAGAATACTTGAAAGACTTTCCCTCAGCTTTAACTCTTTATTATTTTATTGCACACTCTGTGGCTTCTGATCTTGCACTATACAGTTTTTATCTTGTTTACATTTTTATTTATTTAAAATTGTATTTTATTTTATTGTTTTATTTAAAAAAATACATCACATTACAGAAATAAAATAGTTTGTTTTAAAAAATTTCAACATAGTAACACTGAATCAGTCAATAGAGTGAGTTTGGGGGCGGGACTATCTGTTTGCCTGACCAATGACGGACAGCTGGGGTGTTCAGGAAACCTGTTCTGTTTAGTGAAGCTACTGATGCATAAAGTGGAAGATCTTTCTTTGTTTGGTCAGTTTAAGGACCAAGCCGTGAACACTGAAGTGTTTAATATGACAGAATTGATTGCTGTTCTTCCTCTTTCAGAATCTCAATACAAACTAACTGTTTACACACAAGAGAGTCATTTTTGAGATTCAGAAACCGGTTTTATTCTCTCCTGAAAAGCATTTATCCACCATTTGCTACACACACAGCCGTTTCTGTGCCTGATGTTGTTGCTGACTCAATTTAGACTCATACGTTTCATCAGTTCAGCAGATATCGGTCTTGCTGTGGAAGTCGTGTTTTTATTCAGTTAGATGCTTATCAGCTTCCCTCTTCAAAGAGAAACAGGTGAAAAAGTCTGCTAGGCGGTACGACCCTAATTCATTTAAACTCGAAGCCTGACACAGATGAGTCTGGCCTTTCATTTCCATTAATGGAAGACCAGTCACTGGAAACAATGAGAGACAGCTTCCATTGAGAGCGAGAGGACTGATGCTGAATGCATGAAGACGAGGGTCACCTTCATCTTAGCCTGTCCTGGCTGGACTCTCATTTAGAGTTTGGATTGGAAATTGGATCCTGTTGCATGTGTTTAAACAGTCTGTACACATATGTGATCTGATTTCTCATGTGGTTATATCCGGATATATTTGGAGTTTATAGTATTTGCATGACCAGTTTGTCTGAACTCATACTAGAGAGCCATTACTTCACAGTTTGAGGATTTACTAGTTTTCATGAATCATAAAGCCCTTCTTTTCACACTCCAGCTGTGAACTGAAAATTAGCAGTTATATCTGACCGATGAAGACTTTACTAGATGAAAATTGTATAACCACTACTATATATAATTCATATGCAAAATTAACGGGGGCTTGTAATACTTTATAAGTCTTTATAAAGTAAGCAGTTGTCGCGTGTGTGTATAATGAGAAAGCCATTGTTGAAAACCAAAGAATAACCAATTAAAGAGTTATATGAACATAAAAACGCTGAGATTTACTTGGAAAAACTTTTTCCCTCAGCCGTAGGTCTCAAATATTGTTAAAGTTTACTAGACATTTGATTTCTTATCTTGCACTATCCATATTTTATTTTATTTCCCTCAGCCGTATTTAATTTTATTTTTTTATTTTATTTTATTTTATTTTATTTTATTTTATTTTATTTTATTTTATTTTATTTTATTTTATTTTTTATAAAAAACTAAACATATGTATATATATATAAACATTTTATTATTTTTATTTTATTTTTATCGTACACACACACACATACACATATATACTTTGTATATAATTTAAAGAATTTGAATAGTTTTTAAAAAAAGATTAATAAATTAAATAGAAGTTTATGAAATATTTTATTGTTTTAGTTAATTCTTCTTGTTTTAGTTTATTTACTATATAGTTTTTTGTTTGTTTGTTTGCTATGTTTTCTATATAAATTTTTGTCTTGATATATTTTATTAATTTATTTTTTGATGAGTCAGATTGGATCAGAAAATCAGTCAGCAAGTCTCTACAAAAAACATAAGCTCAACTAGAAAAGAGATTTCTTTTATATAGCATTAATTTGCTTTCACTAATTCCCATACTTTACATCAATTTGTGTCATTTTAATCATTGATGACTTCAATATTATCCTAAAATAGGTAAAATAGTAAAAATGAAGAATGAGTAGGTAGGTGAGAATTACTTGAAAGACTCTGCATTTGAAAAGAGACGTTTATAATATCTATAAAAGACAAGTGGGTCTTTCACACGAGTAAATGAGATTGCCAGGCAATCCGAAGGCTGTTAAAGTGAACGGTCTCATGGAAAGCACATTGTGGTGGATCAGATGTAGTTTGAGGGCATTGCTGAACCCAGTAGAGGATGTTCAATCACACACTGCTCTGTTAATAGAGGGCACATTCGGAAGACAGCCGAAGACGTCACCTCTGTTCCTTAAAGGCCATATAGACTCATAGCAAAATGGTCCTTGGGAGATTTTCTAAAAGCTTCTCGAGTGCAGGCTCTATTAACTGTGTCCTTCAGAAGAAGAGGGTGAAGTTCTATCTTAATCATCTTCTTTCTGTCCTTCTTTCTCTCTGCAGCATAAAAGAGACGCTCAGAGCAGCACCAAGCATGTGGAGTTGATCATCGTCGCAGACAACCGCGAGGTAATAAAGAGACGCTCTTGATCTCACACGCATCTCCAACCTTCAATCATCTAAATCAGCGGCTCTAAACTAGTGGGTCGTGACCCAAAAATGAAGCGCAGATCTGCTTTACTTAGGTCAAAGACATCAGCGATGCTCAGAGCAATCGATAGCTAACCATATAATGCTGCTCATCCTCAAAAACCAGAACAAAACTACATCAAGTAAAAGAAAATTAGATCCAGACTATATGAAATATTGATTCACATGCAACAAAGATAAACGTTGTATTTCAGAAGCTGATTTATTGGTTGCCAAGTGCATGAAACCATCAAAAGATCTATCTATCTATCTATCTATCTATCTATCTATCTATCTATCTATCTATCTATCTATCTATCTATCTATCTATCTGTCTGTCTGTCTGTCTGTCTGTCTGTCTGTCTGTCTGTCTATCTATCTGTTTGTCTATCTATCTATCTATCTATCTATCTATCTATCTATCTATCAATCCATGTTTATACATTTTAAAAATTAAATACAGTTTTTATGATTATTCTGAAATTTAATTTAATTAGTAATTTTTTGTGCTTTGTCATTGTTATTAGCGTTTGTTTTTATGAATGTTTGCAAATACTTTTGTCTTATTTTATTTTAATTTCAGTTTTAGTTTTATTTCAGTTAGTAATTATAGTACTTTAACTTATTTCAATTACATTTCTAATTTCCAGTTAGTATAAGTTTGTCATCTGATATCAAATTTTTTTAATGTCTGCCTTATTTCAATCATTTTTTTTTAATTATTTAAACATTTTTAAAAAATAATTTAAATAGTGTTTAAATAACTGTATGGCCCTGGACCCGCTGATTTTCACCTAATTAAATCATTGTAACTCCATTCATTGGCGTGAGACTTCCATAGCTGTGTCAGTGCAAGGTCATGACCGCTTGAGCCTGAGTTTAAGAAAGTCAAGAGGTCAAAGGTTTAAGCAGATTAGAGGGTCATTGTTTGTTTGGACAGGACATAAAGACGGCCAGCTGTGACCTCTTGACCTCTTTACTGACTGTTTGTAATGTGCATTAAGAAACTCATTGTTTACAGTATAATTCTTTCTACCTTTCAAATATCCTGTTGTGGTTTTTTGTGGAGAAGAAAAATTGTTGTTGAAGGAGTTAGAAATAGTGCATTTCTTCTTGCCTTGCTAATTTTACTTCAATCAAGCTTCCGTCCTGAGTTTTGTCTCTCCTGCAACAATCACAGCAATTTCCAGTCTGTGCTTTTATTTTGTAAAACTGACAGTCTGGACTTCAAACACTGCTGGTCGTGTTTGGCTCAACATCTGTGTGCCGCTGCCCGTGGAAAATGAATTACCTCATGTGACATTTACCACAGCCGGCCAGTGAACGGCACATTTGGCTGCAGTTTAAAGACTTTTTTGTCCTTCTATATATTTCAGTATCAGAAACAGGGGAAAGACGTGGAGAAAGTGAAGCAGAGGCTTGCTGAAATAGCAAACTACGTGGACAAGGTAAACTTGGAAAGCATGTCAACATGCTTAATGAATGAATGAATAATTAATACTTGCAGGAAACATAATTTAGGAGGAAAATTCTTAAGTTAACTTGAAATGTTCTTATTTAGTCATTCTTATCTGCATTATAGCGTTCAAAAAACAAGCAAGAAAATTCTATGTGGTAGGTACATATTTGTGCAACAGCATTCTTGTATATATTCAGTAAAAAATTAAATAAGTGCAATAGATATGTATTTATACATACGTGTCATATGTAATAATTATATAAAATATCATTATATAAATGTAAATTGGATTACATAGTTGTAAGTCTGAATATATAGTTAGAAATCTGAATATAGAAAATGAATGTATAAATAAAAGTAAATCTAAATATATAGTTGTAAGTCTGAAAATATAGACGTAAATCAGAATATACAGTTATACATCTGAATGTATACATGTAAACTGTATGTAGTCATAATTCTGAATATATAAATGTAAATTGGAATATATACAAGTTTGAATAAATAGATTCAAAACTGAATATATAAATCATGGATATATGGATAGAAGTAAATCTGAATGTGTAGTAGTTATAAGTCTGAATATATAGAAATAAATATGAAAATATAGTTAAAAGTTTGAATATATTAATGTGAATATACAGTTATAACTGAATATAGGCCTATAATTGTTTATAAATCTTTAGTATTTAGAGTTACAGTATAATTCTAAAATATATGTGTAAATTGGAATATTATAAATAGAATATTTAAAATATATAAGTGTAAATTGGAATATTATAAATAGAATATTTATAAATCCTGAATATATATATTGCAAATCTGAACATATATTATTAATATAATGTATTTAGTCAATTTCTTTGTTTTTTAGACGATTTCTAGCATGTCTTGATTTGTTTTTGTGAAAATTGTGTAACTAAAGTGAGTTGTTACCCCTTGAAACATCTGCTGAAATCTGCTCTGCTGATAGCAGGCGCTGCCGTGTTTCAGTTTTACAGATCGCTGAATATCCGTGTGGCTCTGGTGGGGCTGGAGGTGTGGAGTGACGGAGACAAATGCTCCATCACACAGGATCCGTTCACATCGCTCCACGAGTTCCTGGACTGGAGAAAAGTCAAGCTGCTCCCGCAGAGACCGCACGATAACGCTCAGCTCATCAGGTTTGACTGCTAAACACATTTAGTGCTGAGGGCCGGCAGGTGGAAAACACAGCATGCGGTTTACCACCAGAATCAATGCACTTCTTCTTCCAGGAAGAAGTGCTTTACTATTTATTATTTTGAAACGTTGAAAAATGCATGAGGTTTTATTCACATATTTTTATTTAAAACACTTTACACACAGCCTGCTGTAGATGAGCGTGTGTCACATGACTTCCTGTTTTCTCGCTTCAGTGGCGTTTACTTCCAGGGCACCACCATCGGCATGGCTCCCATTATGAGCATGTGCACTGTGGAACAGTCAGGGGGCATCGTCATGGTGAGTGACATCTGTCAATCATTCCTGATGACATGGAGGTTTATTGATATTTTTGAGCATTTCAAATTTTGTATTCATTTATTCATTTTTTTGGCCTTTTTTTTTAACAGTATATCTACTGTCTTATTTGAACAGAGTTGATTCATTTGAAACCAAAGAATCTTTTTTTTTTTTTTTTGTGCAATGTTATATTATTTATATATATATATTTAATATAAATAAAATGTGTGTATTTTGTGTGATTTAAAAAAGTACCTTGTATCTAAATGTGTGTGTGTTTGTGTGATTTAAAAGGTGCCTTGTATCTAAGTGTGTGTGCGTTTGTCAAACAAATCAAAAATAACTAATCACATTTTTCTGTAATTAATTGCATATTAAAATAATATTTTTTGTCATAATATTATATTATTTTGTCACACTGAATCTCTAAATTAATAAAGAAACAACATAAAGATGGTATATTTTAAATGTGTTTAATGTCTCGATGTATTATAGCCACTGACCATTACAGTATAATTTAAAGCCATTATTTTCAACATTTAATAGGCTTTGAAATATATATCACACGTGTAATATATGTGTGCTATAAATTATGTATATATATTTAGAATTTACTTTTATGTATATCACATCATATCTCTATTATATGTATTTTTAGTCCCATTGCAAGTATGATTTAGTTCTTGAATCCAGAGGTGATCTGAGGTTGTCGTGCTTGCTAACTTTTAGAACTCTCCTCTTTTTCTGTGTCAAATGAGGACAGTAACTCACTCAGCACGGCCATCTAGAGCCGTTCCCTTAAATCAAGCCAACACACGATAACATCCGGCTGAGACACAAAATCAGAGCGGAGCGTCTGAGCTTGATTTTAACAAGTTAAACTCTTGTCACATTTATAGCCAGCTACCTGACTAATAACACCTCCGGTTTAATAGCACAAACTATTGCGTTCATTCTGCTTGCATGTGTTTCATGTGTAAAATTGACCATCTCAATATTTGCGTTTTGATTGAGGGTCCCATTATATGAAGCCTCTCCATTATAGATCATTATGGTCATATGTGGTTTCCACCACAGTATTTAGTCTTTGTCAGTCAAAACAGCAGACATGCATGTTTTCTTCATTGACTCGTTCATCGGATGTGTTTTATTTCCTTTGGCCGCCTCTTGAATGTCAGACTTTTGTTTTTGCTGTTTGATCGAGTGGAGTTGCCACCATAAAAGCCACAGTATTTCACCGAAACATGGCACGATCTCATGACATCCTGTGTTCGGAAGAGGTTTTGTCCTCATTTGACCAGTTCCCACTAAACCAAACTAAAGCTTCCTGAAAATGCAATGAGATACACAGACATCAGCAGATTATATGATTGTGTTTAGCTCCCCGGGCCGTCAGAGTTCTCCAATCTCACATCCACTGGAAATACAACTCACAAAATGCCATCAAAAGAGATTAAACGGAGCGCAGATGGAGACTTTTGCTCGAGTCTCCTGCTTCTCTGATTTATATGCTCCACGAAAACCCCAGCAATCTTAAATTTGTGTCCTCTAGAGAGAGAATTGCGTTCAGACATAAGCATCTTTTAACCAATGAGGCTTTTGGAAATCCAATTTGCTGTTTTCCTGCTTGATTTCAAACTGATCTGGTTCTTTTAACAACGTCTAAATGGACTTTGCACACTCCTGTCTGTCAAACGCTCCTCTAGTGTGAAAGCAAACTGCATCATGCATATTTAAATCAAGTTGTTATTTTCTTGACAAACGTGCATCCTTTCTATGCAAATGAGGCTCATTATAGAATGTGCTGGATTCATAAGCATCAGCATTTTTGCGTGACACAGTTAGAAATGCCCAAAGCTGGCAGGAGAGTAGTGTACCTTAACGGCAATATAATCTAGGGTTCAAAAGTTTGAGGTTGCTCACTGAGGCTACATTCATTTGTTCAAAAAACACAGTAAAAGCATTTCTGTGTTCTGTTTTAATATATTAAAAAATGTCATTTATTTGTTTGATTTTATTTTTATTTTCAGCATCATTACTCCAGTCTCCAGTGTCACATGATCCTTCAGAAATCAGTCTAATGTGCTGATTTGCTGCTTAAGAAACAATTCTGATTATTATCAATGTTGAAAACAGTTGTGCTGCTTCATACACTGAAATAGCTTGTAAATTTCACCCAGAAAATTATAAACAATTTGAAAGTAGAACAGATAGAATTCAACATTATTTTCTTGTCAAATGTACTCCATTAATCTGTTTTATTATACATTTTTTACAGTGTATTTTTTGAAAGTTTTTTTGAAAGTTCAAAAGAGTAGAATTTATTTGAAATAGAAGTCTTTTGAAACATTATAAAAGTCTTTACTGTCACTTTTGATCATTTTAATGCACCCTTGATGATTAAAATCATTAATTTCTAACTGACCCTAATTTTTTCAAATCATTTTGTTCCAGAGACTCTTTAGTTCTGAGAGAGCACCTTCTGAGCAATAAAACTTTCCTCTGCACATTCACGCTCATAATCACTCAGAACTGAACTGGATCTGGCGGTTTTCCCTCCTTTTCATTTGCTGTTGACGTGTTTGGCAGACACGTCCTCACTAAAGCGACTGTAATTGTGTCTGTCCTGCCTCTTGAGCACACACCCTTCCCCAAACAAAGCCTGCAGAACGGTCTGCAATTACAGCAGCGGATCTCCAGTTATGCTGCTCTGATGGATTTGTGGAAAAGTAATTATAAAGGCTGTTAGCGTCTGCTCATTATGGATCTCATGTGAAAGCGTTTTCGGAGAGAAAAACAAGTGCGCAGGAGGAGAGATGTGGGGATAAATGTAATCTGGGGAGGGAAGGTGGAACAGGACGGATAACGCCTCTCAGGTCTCTGGGGTCACGGAGGAAGAAATTGCTCTTGTTTGTTTTAAATTGAAATTGATTGCTTATTTGAATTCACCAAGCATTTATTTTTATTGTGTTTGACTGATGGTTGCTCGCTCTCTTGGTCTTCTAGGATCACTCTGATAACCCTCTCGGCGCTGCGGTTACTTTGGCCCATGAGCTCGGACACAACTTCGGCATGAACCACGACACGCCGGAGCGCGGCTGCGGCTGCAGGGCCACTGTGGACCGCGGCGGGTGTATCATGACCCCCTCCACTGGGTGAGAAAACTGCACTGGGATCCTTAAAGCTGATGTGTGTAATTGTTTTTATGTTCAATCCAATATTCCTTTATCGGTTTAATGTGCTATAATAAGGGCATTCACAATTTCACACTGAGGCTCTGTGATGCTTTCAGAAATTTAATTTTGGTTCTGGTCGGGGGTGAGGCTACCTGTGTTTCCTGACCAATGACAGACATGTTTGGAAAACATTATTTTTATAATCACATTTGTAAATTATATATATATATATATATATATATATATATATTATATATTATTTATTTATTATTTATTTAAAATATTATTATATTTTAAATATTTAAAGATGTTGGTGTGATATGGTGTGAAATTGGTGTAATATTTAATTATTTTTATTTTTAATTTTTACATTTTTTATTAATATCTCTTACAAATATTAATATATTTTAGTGCCATAGAGGTAAAAGATATTTTAATTATTTACAAATATAAATAGTTAATTTAAAAAAAAAAAAATTTTTTAAAATAAATATCAGTATATTTTAAAAAATTAATACATTTTTGTGTTATAAGTTGACAATTGTTTTAAATATTTTTAAAATATGAATATTCCATATAACCATGACAAATATTTTTGTATTTTTTAAATATTAATATTTTTATTTAAAAATATTAATATTTTTTATGTTATATATTTTACATATTAATAATTGTTAATGTTTTTTAAAGTAATCTACAAGAGGTGTGAGGTTTCATAAGAAGCCTATTATAAAATATATAATTAATAAATAATACAGCATATATATAAAAATGTTTTTTTTTTTTTAAAAGGAACCGTTGACCTAAAAATGTAAATTCTGTCATTTTCTCACCCTAATTTTGTACCAAATCTGTATGACTGTTTTTCCTCAGCAAAACTTAAAAGAAAATATTGTGAAAAAATGTATGTTTTTATTAAAGTAATTGACCATTTTTTTTATTCATTTTATTTTTGTGAAAGTTTTGTGAAACAGAGTTTGTTGTTATTTGGATTGCATTGTTTTATTTTTTGTTTTCAACTGAAGAACAAACAGCCCACAGTAAAAGTTCTGTGTAAAATCCAGTCAAATCCATCAGCTGACTTTGTCAGTGTGAATCAGTTTTTTATTCTGTTTCACCCAGAATTTCCAGCCTGCTCGGCACATGACGGCTCTGTCTGTTTGTTAGCAGTTCACTCTGTTTCTGCCTCGTTACTCCATAATGAGCTCCATTTGGTCATCTGCACAACAGCAGACTTTAACACCCCACCCAGCGGGACAGCATTAGCCTTTAGCCTTTAGCCACACGCTCATTAGCATGCTTCCTGTTGACCCGATGGTTCATGACGTCTGCATCACGCAAACCAGCTGAGAGTCATTTCATAAACACATCAGAGCTTGTGCAGAGCTCGCTGCTTATTTATTCTGTCATCTGTTAGACGGGACGACCGGTTTTATGGTCAGATGTTCTGAGAGCTGTGATGAAGAAATAACTCTAAACACATGAATTAAACACATTCGTACTAAACATGGAGACAATTTTAGCACATACTGATTAAATTCGTTAAACAATAAGGGTTTGATTAAACTCTTTTTAGGAATAAACTCACTTTTTTAGCAGCACATATTTACTCATCAGAAAACGATTGTGTATTTCTGGGAAAGTTTCTGTTTTATGGATCAGGGATATTAAAGTTAATTGAATATTATATATATAAACTTAAACATTCATACACATATATAAACTCTTTATTGTTATTTCATTTCTCATTTTAATTAAGTTTTAATTGCTGTATTAAAATAACTAAAACTAAAACTGAAGTAAAAAAAAATATATAAAACCATTATAGGTATAAAAAAATTACAAAAGGACAAAAACAAACATCAAGACTACTAAAATTGTAACTAAATGCAAAATAAAAATGGAAAATAAAATATTATCAAATAGTAATGAAATAAATTAAAATATAGTTAGAATTATATTCATGTTTCAATAAATAAATCATATTTTTAAAGTGAGTTTTAAACCTAAATTGAGGTTTATATCTTTTAAATGAGGAAATGTGTGTGTGTGTGTGTGTGTGTGTGTGTGTGTGTCTCTGTGTGTGATTTATATATATAGCAGTTAATAAACATCTTCAAATGCTGATTGTGATTGTTGTCTGAATAAAGTCAAATATCACTGGGTTTAAGAAGAGCACTTGAAACAAAAAACGTATAGATTTTCAACTTTATTGTTGAACTTTTGGCTTTTTATTGGACAGAAACAGCAGCGATTGCCTGGAAGTTTAGAAGAGATGGGAAATGAGGTCAACATGCACAATGATGGACAGGCAGTGGGTGTTTCTGATTTCTCATGACACCTATTTCAGGTATAGAGACATTAAAGCGTGGCATTCCCAAGAAATGGTTTGCAGCAGTCTTGAGTCTGTAATAGTAGTTGTCTTTGATTCCAGGCAAGTAAATCACACATTTGCAGGCCGTGTTAGATTTTCTCATGAGGCAGATGGTTGTGCACCGGCCAACTCAATCCCAGAATCCTCTAGTGTGTATCAGTTCATCGGCACCAGTGTTTTAGCTGGATGGCACCCATGAAAAACCCGAAACGCGACGCTCCATGATGTGCTCATAAAGAGGTGTCATGAAGGACCGGACGAGAAAAACAGATCTGATCCAGAGAGACAGAAAATAAGAAACATATTTGCCATGTATTTGTACAAATGAGAATCTGGAATCAGACAATTAAGACGAATATTTCTTCCATTACAGCGCATTAGTCTGCGTCTCCTCTCACAGAGCTTTCATAGATCAAAGCGTCAATGAATTTAACATCACAGCAGGTGCTCGTTTACGAGCTTCACATCTATGTAATTGCATTAATTAAGACGTGAGTGGTGAAAATCCCTCTGAGGTTTGAAGCAGCTCCTTCTGATCTTCTCAAGGAATCTGATTTCAAGTAGCTGGACTTTATCGCCACTTATTCTGAACAAGCACCGCCCACTTAGACAGGAAGGGACTGCTTGATTGACAGCTCAAGCCACCAGTATGAAGTTTTTAATGTGATGTTTTCGAGCTGGTAGATCTGAATTGACTCCTTTGAATTTATGAGTGTGAATTTGAATCGAATAGGTCAAGTTGAATTGGACAGAAATGTCCTGAATTGTAATTTAAAGACATTTAACTTTAAGATAATGCATACCGGGAGATAAAGTGTTCTTCCACCCTGGTTCACAAAAGTTTGAATTTATTCAAATTAATTGTATTTGTAATAATACATACTTACAAATATATTTAATGGACCTTTGTCCATTAAAATAAATGTTTACATTTTATTAAAATGTCCATGCATAAATATAAATACTTTATAACTAGTAGATCATATAGGTCATACAGTAAATGCATAAGAAAACTGTAGCTGAATATTCCCCGGATCAAAATTAAGGGGGTAGAAATACTCATCAGAGCTTCATTTTTAAATGTATTTTAAGTTGTATATTTATATTTAAAAATGTAAAGTTCTTAAAATACAAGTTTAGTAAAGTACAGTAAAAAAGTATTTTAATAAATATAATTTATTATTTTATAAAACAATTTTTTGTGTTTTAGACTGGAAAACAACATTTCCCACAGTGCATTACCTGTGTTGAATTTGTTTCTTTTTTTTATGAATTCTGATTAATACACGATACACATATATAAACTTATAATTTATTATAATTTAATCATTTATTTATTTAAAATCTATTTTCACTCAATTCTGCTTCCTGTTTGCTACCTCAATTAAAATTAATTTAGCATTTTAGAACTTAATTCTAATTTCATCTCATTTCAGTTCATTCATTAAAAAATAATAATAATAATAAATATTAAGGTGCATTTCAGTTTGTGGTTAGAAACAAAAACAATTTGAAATCAGAAGGCCAGCGACCAAAGACAATATGAGACATAACAATCAAAACTTACAAAATACAATGAAAGTCAATGGGGTCAAATGTTGTCTGGACCCCATTGTTCTTGAAAATATATTCTTTAATGTTCAGAACAACATGGGGAAGAGTAAATGAACAGAACTCGACGTTTTTAAATGAACTCTCCATTTAAATATTACATAAATACTGATGTAGTATTACAGCAGAACTCTGTAGGCGACTCTCTCCATTGAGCCCACAGCTGCTGCGGCTCCTAACGCTGCTATATTTGTTCCTGTGTTTCTGTAGAGCGTTTGGAAGCTCCTCATTCCCTCGTAGAGAACAAACCGCACTCACAGCGAGATCTCTGAGCCCGTGGCAGCGCCTCCTGTTGAGCCCAGTCCAGAGGAGGTGTTTGAGAGCTTAGACACACTTGAGTCGCTGTGGCTTATCTCTGGGCTGGCATCAGGAGGCAGGAGGAAGCATCTGCTTATCTCTCACCCTCCCGTAGGCTCATGCCACCCTGATGCTGGCCGTCGTGGGTACAGTTGGTCCAGCGAGCATGAGGGCCGATGCGAGCCAGATTTTCGTGCTCGAGTTTGCCCCGTGGACTCAGTGCACTTGCCAGGAACGAAGCGAACATCCCAGTATTCGCTGACTCTGATGCATACTAATGGCCACAGCAAAGCCAACTGGATTCTGAAGCAAACGCTGGTCCATGCAGAAAAGAGAAGCCGTAGATCTGAGGATGTAGGAGGAAAACGCTGCCCAGCTCTTTACTGGATGGTTGGCAAATTTTGAGTTTCAAAACTGAAAACACTTGTTACACGTTCCGTTTAAAGAGACGACAGTGCTGCCATCGTTTTGTCATTGCAAACCTTTATGAATGTCATACAGGTTATGTGGATGGAAAGACACATTATTGTGATGTTTTATCGAGAGGATCGATCATAAAATAATATAATAATATAATACATAATTGGCATAGAATTTAAAACAAAAGAAAATATATGGTATATACTGTATTGAATTATATAATAAAAGATATATATATGTCTATATATATATATATACTGTATATATAACTGTATTGAGAAGCCTGTGACAAAAATGCAAAATATGTTGGAAAATGTACATAGATGGGATCTATATAATGTTAATTTGTACAAACAAATGCCACAACCAAATTTCATATAGTCTGATGTTGGAATTGCAGACCAGAACCAGGCACCCTGGATGGATTACTGCGGTTCCTGTCGCCATGCAGTGTGTTTGACAGCATTGACAGATGTTTCTAACTGCATGACCACACACATCACAATCACATCAGAGCCAATCAAAGCCGTCTGTGCCAAACAATTTCAATAATTCAAGAGCTATTACAGAATACAAACTCATCACAATCACACAGGACTCGAGTAATTCTCTACCTCCAAAAGAAAATCAAGCTACAACAGGCGTCTTATGAGTTTGCGTCTGAAGAACATGCATTAAGGTTTCCAGTCTGTGCTTCATCTTTAGCCAGTAAAGCATGTTGTATGTATTTAAAGAAGTAATATTCAACAGCGGTGCAGTCTGAAGATGAGCTCTGAAGCTCTTCCTGTTCATGCAGAAGTACTGAGGCATGCTGGGACTGCAGTCAGTCTTTTTTTTTATTTAAGAAAGTCTCTTATGCTCCAAAGAATGCATTTATTTGATCAAAAATACTGAAAAAAAGGTAATGTTGCAAAATATTATTACGATTCAGAATAACTAGTCTTATAGTGTAATATATTTAAAAAAGCAATTTATTTCTGTGATCAAATCTGAATTTTCAGCATCATTACTCCAGTCTTCAGTGTCACATGTTCCTTCGGGAATCATTCTAATATGCTGATTTGCTGCTCATCAAACATTTATTGTTATTATCAAAGTTGTGCTGCTTAATATTTTTTGTGGAAAATGTGTGTGACACATTTCTACTGATTTTTTCATGAAAAAAAAATAAATTTGCTGTATCTTTTGATCAATTTAATGCACCCATGCTGAATACAAGTTTTACTTTTTGTATAAAAAAGGTCTTATTGGCCCCAAACTTGGCAATAAATGAATGGCATTTATTGATTGATTGATTGATTGATTGATTGATTGTATTGAATACAGTATTTGTGTGTATACATATTTAGGGTCTGATTATTTTGCATTAATGCCCACAGTGTCACAATACGCTGCCGGAAGGAACACGGAGTTGAGAATAACAGAGAGAGAGAGAGTATTTATTAATCCAACACAGGGGTACATCCAACATGGAAACAGGAGGAAGACACACGTACTGACTTGTAGACCCGACAAACACGGACTGACATGGGTATTTAAGGACAGGATAACGAAGGGCAGACAGGTGGATGGAATAACTTAATTAACGGGGACATGGAACACATGGGGAAGAAACTAGACACACCTGGAATCAAATTAACCAAACACGGGAGACCGAAACTGGGTCACAGGGGCAAAAGACACACATAAAGAGTCCAGGAGTGTGACATTACTCCCCCTCCCGGTAGGTGCATCCTCGCACCATAGAAACAACAGAGGGAAGGGAGAATGGGTGAGAACTTGGGAGGAGGTTCCGGTGGAGGACGGACTCCCGGGAGGGGGCCAGCAGACATGGACCACGAAGAAAGGAGCCAGGGAGAAGACGATGGAGGAAGGAGCCAGGGAGGAGACAGGAGGGATCTGGAGCAGGAGGCTTAACGGCCCAAGGTGGAGCCGACGGTGGGAGGAGCCATGCAGGAGGAATGGCCTTCGACTCCAGGGGGCCGACCCACGGCAATGGAGCAGGTGGAGGAGGAGCCCGAGGAGGAGACAGAGAGCCGAAGAGCCAGGGTGATGGGGAGGATCCGGAGGCCCTAGGAGGAACTGATGGCTCTGGTGACCGATGCGGAGATGTGGATCCGGAAGGCCGCAGTGGAGCCAGAGCGACAGAGGACTGAGGTGGAGCCGAGGGGATAAAGGAGGCAGACGGAGCCGGAGGGACGGAGGCACGAGGCGAAGCCAGAGGAGTGGAGTCCCAAGGCGTAGGATGGACGACACCAGACCAAGGTGGAGCCGGAGGGACGAGGGAGCCAGGTGGAGCTTGTGGACTGCCGTGCCACGGCGGAGAGGAGGGAGCTAGGAGCCATGGTGGAGCCAACGGGTCAACGGGCCCAGGCAGAGTCCAGGCCTCGGAGGCAGGAGGCGGAGGTGAGAGATACTCCAGCCACGCACTGGAGGACACATTCTAGGAGACGACACTGGAGCGAGCTCTGGGGCTGGAGCCGACACTGGAATTAGCCATGGTGCTGGAGCCGACACTTTGCTTAACTTAATCTTTATAGTGATATTTGGCATAACATGCAGTACATATAGTTAAATATTCTTAGATTAAGTAATTTTGGATAATAAAGGGGCTGTAAAAACGTCTTGGAGCATCTGTGTGTTTAATACTCAACCTCCAGATCTACAGCATGTGTTGTAACTCAACCAGTCATACTGATTTAATTCATCAGGATGTTTAGTGATGTAGCATTCATTGTGTTAATGAAACCGGCCGAGTGCAATGATTCACACCTGCATCGAGTCCTGCAATCACCATCCCTAAATCCTCCTAAAATCCCTCCCTGATCACAGATGGTCTTCACCATCATGAGCTCATCAGCCAGTCTCATAATATGCACCATATGCTTCTCTCTGGGAGCTCGATCACGTCGCTGTCAGTCACAAACGAGGGCTGTAATTTCTCTGGCTGTTGGGTTGTTTGTAAACTCGGGATTTCGTCATGTAAATGCTGCAGAGAAAATTTTTGTTACGCTCCACAGGGAAGCAGTGATATTCATAGTGGATTTGTGGGCCACTTTTACTGTGTGAGTGTGTGTGTGTGTGTGTGTGTGTGTGTAATTACAGTGATATCATCTTCACCATGCGTGGAAGTGTTTCTGTGTCTTGTGGTAAACAGAAAACTAAAGTACTTAAGAACTAGAGTTTTACAATTTCTGAAGAAAATAAGATGTCTGTGCAATCAAAACTCACCTCCACAATATTAGGGTGTTGTGGGCTGTTGCCAAGGTCTTGGTTGGTGGTTGCTATGTGATTTTTAAAATGTTTGTGGGTGGTTGCTGTGGCATTCTGAGTGGGTTAGGGTTGCTATGTTGTGAGTTGTTAGTAGGGAGTTGCTATCGTGTTTTTAGAATGTTTGTGGGATATTTGTGGGTAGTTGCTAGGCAGTTGCTATATGGTTGTTATTGCATTCTGGGTTGTTTTTAATGGTTCTATATTGCCTGAGCATTGTGGGTGGTTGCTATGTGAAGAGTGATACTAGGGAGTTGCTATGTTATTTGAAGTGTTTTTAGAATGTTTGTGGGTGGTTGCTAGGCAGTTGCTATTTGGTTGCTATGGCATTCTGATTGTTTTTAACATGTTACTATGTTGCCTGAGAATTGTGGGTGAACGCTATGTGTTGAGTGGTTACTAAGGAGTTGCTATGACGTGTTTTTTTAGAATGTTTGTAGGCAGTTGCTAGGTAGTTGCTATTCCATTCTGAGGTTTTTTTTTTTTTTTTAGAATGTTTGTAGAGCAGTGTTTTTAGTGTTGTGGCTGCTATGTGTGGTGGTTCTGGTTACTAATGTTTGGTCTGGGGGGGTTGCTATGTGGTTTTTTTTTACGTTACTACATTGCCTAAGCAGTGTGGGTGGCTGCTATGTGGTGTTTTGTTTTTTTTAACATGTTGCCTGGTCATTGTGGGGGGTTGCTATGTGGTGAGTGGTTAATAGGGAGTTGTTATGGAGTTTTAAGTGTTCTGTGTTTTTTGGTTTGTTGGGTGGTTTTTTTGGGTTTTTGGTTTTTTTTGAGTGGTTGTTGTTTTTTGCTAGAGTTAGCATAGTGGATGATTGCTATGTGATAAGTGGTTACTAAGGAGTTGATATAGCATTTTAAGTGTTTTTAGAATGTTTGTGAAGCGTTTTTCTGCTTTTCTTTATTTTTTATATTTTTTATTTTTTGGTGTGTGTGCATTGCTATGTAGTTTCTAGGTTGCAATAGTGATATTTGTGTAAGCAAACACTACAAATTAAAGCAAACCGGTCTATTAGAATCTTGGTTTGTTGGCTAATTCAGAACAAATGAAACCATGTGTAATATGAAGAGTTATTGCGCGCAAACACAACCATGCATACACTTCCTTTTGCCTCCCATTTACAATCTGGTGAATCAGTTTGATTTCTTACAAACACAGGACTCATAAATATCTTATCTGTCGCTGTTCCCTCCTCTGGGCCTTGTTTCATTGGTCCTTGTGCCAGTCATCACTTACAGGATGATGTAACTTTCTTGGCAAGAGTTCCGCTGCCGGATTGGTTCATTTATGAGTGCAAATGTTGAATTTCACTAAAGTGAACGGTCAGTTTTCTTAAAAATCATCACTGAGGTAATATTTATGCTTTCTTTCAGGTATCCTTTCCCTACGGTCTTCAGTACGTGCAGTAAGAAGGATCTCGCGGCGAGTTTGGAGAAAGGTGTGGGCATGTGTTTGTTCAACATGCCGGAGGTGAAGGTGCTCTACGGAGGCCAGAAATGTGGAAACGGATATGTCGAGGAGGGAGAACAGTGCGATTGCGGAGATCTGGAGGTACATCAGACCTCATGTGTGTGTTTTGTTTTCGAAAACATATTTCATCCAGACATTTACATGTTTCCCTTAAGCGCCGCATATGTGCCACTGTTTTCACACTCTGCAGTGAGTCGTGCATCATTGGCATTCGCTCCTCTAAATCTGAAATAAACAGAGTGTTTTCTGTGACCACGCTGTGAGAAGAAGCACGAGAATGAGATGCATCTGTCACGCTGGACCAGGAGATTTTGCAAGGGCCGCAGAGAAAAGCTTTTGTTTGTGTCTGAGCACTTCAGGTGTTTCCTGAGGGTTTAAATCTGTTCACTGATGTCTTTGTTGAAATGTTGCTGGCAGTGCAGAATGCATAGCAAAAAGGCACAATGTTTGTGTCTGTGCATCCGTCAACAATGCTCATGTTCAATTTATGAATTTCCACAGAGCCAGCAGTCAGAGAAAAACATCTGGGAAATTATTTAGGCATGATTCTTACGCGTATGCAAATGTACTTGAGTCATATCTCAATCAGAAAAAAAAAATACTGTTTTAGGAAGTCTCTTCTGCTCACCAAGGCTGAATTTATTTGATCAAAAATACAGAAAAAACTGTAAAAATTTGAAATATTATTTCAATTTCGAATTCTTGTTTTCCATTTCGATAATTCCTAAAATGTAATTTATTCCTGTAATCAAAGCTGAATTTTCAGCGTCATTACTTCAGTCTTCAGTGTCACATGATCTTCAGAAATCATTCTAATATGCTGATTTGCTGCTCAAGAAACTTTTCTACTATTATCAATGTTCAAAACCGTTATATGAATCTGTGCCTCTGTAGGAATGTCTGAATCCCTGCTGTAATGCCAGCACATGCACACTGAAGGAGGAAGCCGTATGTGCGCATGGACAGTGTTGTGAAGACTGTCAGGTAACGTTTGATATTCATCATAATTTTCTTTATTTGTTGCTGTCTTTTATATCTTGTTAATTTCATGTACTTAAAATAAAATAATGCAGCAAAATGTATTTTATGCATTTAATTATGCACTTTATACATCTTTTTAACTTAAGGATGGCATTTATTTAAAAATATTTATTAAATGTTATTTTACAATAATGTCACTTAATATAATGTCAAATATTATTAAATATTATTATTATTAATAAAGTCCTTAATAAAGTTTTGATTGATTGAATTACAATAAAACCAGGAAGATTAATAAATCAAGATAAACTGTTATCTTGTATTGGCTGAAAGGACTTCATTAAGTTATTGTCATGTGTTTGTGTAGTTGAAGCCTGCAGGGACTCCGTGCCGTGATTCCAGTAACTCCTGTGATCTGCCGGAGTTTTGCACCGGTGCCGATCCTCACTGTCCCGCTAATGTCTACCTGCATGATGGACACACCTGTCAGGGTGTGGATGGACACTGTTACAACGGCATCTGCCAGACACACGAGCAGCAGTGCATCACACTGTGGGGACAGGGTGAGGACAGCGCCACCCGCAGGCCTGGAGGAACCGCTACTACAGCCGTCTATACTTCATCTGTGTGTTCAGTATATGTGAAGAACATTGTGTGTGTTTAACAGGTGCAAAACCAGCTCCAGGAATCTGTTTCGAAAGAGTCAACTCGGCGGGAGATCCGTATGGAAACTGTGGAAAAGATGCAAAGGGATCCTTTGCCAAATGTGAAGCACGGTAAGAGAAAATTCTTAACTTAATTTTTGATGCAGCAGCAAACACAATTATATAGAAATAAATAAAGAAAATGGTTTTGTTGTTTTATAGGGCAGCTTTTCAAATTTGTATTGGGCCATTATAAATGCAAACAATTTATTCACAATTATTATTTTTGTTGGGCAAACCAATGGTCCCTTTCTTTTTTTTTTTTTTTTTTTTTTTTACTAAATAGGTAGGTTCCATTGTGACAACTTGCCCCACACAAACAAATGATGTGATAATGAAATGTTCTATAGCTTTGAGTCTTTAAGGTGTGTGTAACAGAAATTAAAAATAAACTTTAAGAAATATTTACTGGCGTGAAGAGTGTGACAGCTAGCCCCAGTCTTTTATATAGTGGGGTGTGGAGGTGGCATCATCAGGTGCATGTTTTTATATTCCAGCAAATGACTGTTGATTTGCTGCAAAATAAATGATTGTTTATTACAGATTTTTGGAAAATATTTTGCTCTTAGCGAGTGCACTTCAGGACGACAGAAAATCAGAATTGCCTTCTGAGGTGTGTTTATTTAGGTCTTTGAGTGTTTTTCTTTTAAAATTACATTTTAGATTTAAATTAAATTTTAAATGAATGTCTCTCATCAGTTTCTTATTGGACTGTTCTTTTTTGTTTGTTTTTATCTTTTTCTTTATCTCTCTCGCACACACACACACACACACACACGGAGAGAGAGAGAGGGAGGGACGAATCCACTGAGAAATCAAACAGCCAGACAAATAACAACACAAGTCTTTAAAAGAAAGAGAACAGAAGCTTATTGAAAATGTCAGAGTAATTTGCATATGCAGGTAACACCTGTCATTTATTTAGTTTTAATTGAGCTCAGATTGGCTGTTTTATTAAGTGCTTCATGGATCATATCCTCAATGAAGTAATTACTTTAATGACTGAAGTGGACAGATGGAGAGAAAAACGGTTTCGGCCGCTAATGACTCTTTATTTTGGCCAAAGGGACTCGAGCCACGTTCTGTCTGTCTCTTTCTTTCTTTTTTGGACGCGACTGCGTGAGAAACTGCCCCGTGAATGCAGTAATTGGTCTTTGGTGGAGAAGATGCCTCATTATTTCTCTGTGTTTTGGCCGTACTGGAATCAAAGATGTATTTCCCATTACCACGATCCACACTTCAGCGCTGTGAAAACACTGCAGATGTGTCAGTCTGGGAAACGCTCTGATTCATAACATGGGAACTGTTAGCGCCTGGAAACATTGACCTAAATTTTAGATAAATTCACACCCCCAAAGGTCTGTTTGGACAGCAGGGAAAAACATGGCTAAATGTAAAAAAATGCAAAGCATATATATATTTGAAGTGGATCAAAACCTTTCATCAAAGTTGTCCTAAAACCAAAATGTGTCTGTCTTAGGACATTATTTGTTTCCCTGTAAAATACATTTATTATATTTATTATATAAATATTATTTATTTATTTTTTGCTTATCTTCAGTAGTCAATATATTCAATATTTGTTAGTAATTAAAATAAAAAAAAAATTGCCTTTTAAATTGTTTGCTCTGTTGTTTTCCAGAGATGCTAAATGTGGGAAGATCCAGTGTCAGGGCGGAGCCAATCGTCCAGTGATTGGCACCAATGCCGTCTCCATAGAAACCAATATCCCGCTCCAGGAAGGAGGACGTATCCTCTGCCGCGGGACTCATGTGTACCTGGGAGATGACATGCCAGATCCAGGCCTCGTGCTCACCGGCACCAAGTGTGGAGAAAACATGGTAAAGAGAGTAAATAAAGAGAAGATTACCACGGCTTATTAAATGCAACTCATGTAGATCCACAACATCAGGGCTGCAGAATGGGTTAAATTGTGTTGCTATGTGGTTTCTAGGGTAATCTGAATGAAACCAGAGCTTATGTGTGGATTACGTTTAACTGATGCTTTTTGTCAACTATATAGTCACTTCAGTCTTCCTGTGGGAGGTTCTCAAAGCTAAAAATGATTCATAAATAAAGTTAATTAATATTGTTATTTTAATGGATAGCTATAGGTTTGTCTGTCTTTTCTAATAATTATTATAAATATTTATTTGAATATTATTTATTTGCTCCCTAGAATTGATTTTTACTTTTGGATTTTTTTCATACATTTTAAATAAATAAATAACACTTACTCTATATATATATTTATAGGCTTTTTTTAGCTCAAAGACTGGCATATTATTTACTAACATGTGTTCTAATTAAATGTGCTGAAATTGTGCCAGACATCATGTTTCTATGTAAATTAGGCCCATTATAGGTTTACAAAACTCATATTTATATGTAAAACTCAGCATTATTTTCCTGATATGCCTAGAATAGTGTATCACAAAACATGTCAAACATAACAAATATCATAGTTTACATAGTTGGCAATTTGCCTCAATCCATAGTTTATTTCTGACCCTGATCTGACATCATTATAATTCGTTTATATATCAAAATCAGTCGTTGGTGCCATGCAAAATGCAATAACTGCATGTTTAGTCAAAATTGAGTCGTGAATGAAATCAGGCTTGTTAACTAAGGAAAGAATGGCCTCATTGGTCACATCCTGACATAATTGGAAATAACCCTGACATCATAGTATTAATAAAATAAAATGTTAAGCGAGGCAGTAAATGTGTGTTTGAATGTGACACATGCACAGTATGAGACACTTTTCCACCCTTTTTAGATGGATCATGTCAGTATGTTTGGGTGGAGTTGAGCTGTCAATCATCACTGACTGACAGACCTAAATAAACTCTGTCTATGTGTGTGTGTGTGTGTCTGTAGATGTGTATAAACAGACAGTGTCAGAACATCAGTGTGCTCGGGGTTCACGACTGTTCAGCCAAGTGCAGCGGACACGGGGTGAGTATATATCTGACTGTCTTTACACTTTCACTCCGAAATATATCTGAATGGTTGGTGGACAGGATTTCACGTTGGCTTTAAGCAGCCCAGAAATCCATCTGAACATATAATGGGACAGCTTTATCTCCATAGACCTACATATAGTGTAGAAATGTTCTTGATAAGACGAGGAATCTGAATCTAATGTGACACTCATGTCAGGATTACCATAATTACACGATGACAGCTCGTCTTCATGTCCTCAGTCTCATAAATGATTCATTGCTATGGCTGCACTCGTAATGCCAAACTGGGCTTAGTGTGATTTCTTTTAATTATGATGGCAAAGTGCATGACTACATGATTAATTCAAGTCAAATTCTTATGTAGAGTGCACAATGTTTTAAAGCAGCTTTGCAGAAAATCATGATGTTAATTTTAGAGCATTGTAACTCCTTCGATATGTGAGATACTGAACAATTTCCTACCTATATTTCCGTATCATGTTTTAATTTGTAAAATGAAAGTATTTTATTTCCATTTAGCAATTAAATTGAGTTTACTAAGGTAATAATTTATCCCAAAATATAAAGAAAAAATATTTTAATTATATATCTAAAATAAAATATAAAAAACTAAGAAAATTAATATAACAATTCCTTATTTTTTATTATTTAAAAATTGTTTTCTTGACATATTGGGATGAAATATGACCTGTATGTGTTTTTTGAGGTTCACCTCACTAGTAAACCCTCATTTTAATTGCTAAATGGAAATTTTATGATAATTAGGCACATTTTGGCTCCCAATTCTCATTAAAACTAATTAATCATTATTTGAATGTGTTTTGTCATGTTTTTTTTTTTTTTTTTTTCTGTAAAGCACATCTAAATATCTTTAAAACAAGACTGATTTAGCAAAACTGCATAAAAAAGATATTTTGTTGTTTTCACATGAATCAAAGTAAGAGCTTTAATGAAACTGTGAGTTTCCAGCTCGTAATTACATGGCTGACTATAATGTGAATGATTTTCACAAGTTAGAAACACCAACATTATAGTAATTCCTTTTGTTGTTGTTGCTGTTGTTGTTATACATTTTGAATGAATGGAAATTCTCCTACAATAGGATGCATTATGATTTCAACTGAACATAATTATCGTAATTTCACTTTGACTTGCATGCAACTAAAAGCCACTGAGGACCTTGATTTCAAGTCATTCTCTTTCATTTAAGACTTGCATATATTTCATACAAATAAGTAAAAATGCAGACTGATCTGATATACAATTTTGATTAATTAATGCTGGCAGGTGTCAAAGTTAATGATGGGTCCTGGTTGGAAAGCTTCTTTTCCACATGGTGATAGTTTCACATGTTTACGTTGTCTGTAAGAATTCTCGCTTTTTAAAATCTTCATTTAATTAAGCAAAGCATGTATAGATTACAGTAAAAATGAGTCCAGATGAGGTCTGTGTAAATACAGAGGGGTGAAACCTGACAGAGCGAATGTGTTTTAGCTCCAGCATTATGACGGACATCACAATGAACGCAGTCTTCTTGAAGAACAGGTGGCATAGGTTACAGGTTTGTGCAGATAGTGAGAAACAGATAGTGGAAGTCCATGAATGAGCTCATGAATCTCCAGATTAGATCAAGATTTTCCTCTGAGTCCAACATCTGCGGCTCATCAGCGCCAAGAGAGAAGAACCAGAAACAAATGCTGCCAAATGGAGGAAAGAGGAAGTGTTTGAGTGTTTTGGTAGATGTTGAGGAGGTGCACTTAAAGACTTACAGCACGCAGGACATAAACACATGATACTGGCAGGTTGGATACTGCATAATTCCCTGCCTATATTCTGTGTTGTGTTTGCATTTATAAAGTGAAAGTATTTTATTTCCATTAAGCAATTAAATTGAGGGTTTACTAGGGAGGTGAATCACAAGATAGCATGTCTAGGTCGAAACGACATATATAATATTTTACAATATTAATAACAATAAAATAACAAAAAAAATAATAATAATGCATGTAAAATACAGAATTATAATTAAATACACACATATGTATGTTTAAAATACTTATATTGTGGAATATTTAATAAATAAATAAATATAATATATACTGTATATGTAATATATATTATATTATTAAATAATACAATTTATAATTATATATAAATGTTTTTATTCTTAAATATATATAATTTAGTTATTTTTATTTATGTCATGTTATTTTTTATTTTTTTTTGCTTTGGCAAAGATGAATGTATTCCTTCATTTACACTGGTATGTGCTTTTATTGCTGTTAATTTAAACTCTTGAATTTTTTCGTAATGTATAGTTCTGAGTTTTAATGCAGTGATCATGTGACAGGGTCTGATATCACTGCTGTGTTCTCGTGTGTGTCTCGCATGCAGGTTTGTAATAATAATAAGAACTGTCACTGTGAGTCGCTCTGGGCTCCTCCGTTCTGTGATAAAGCTGGGTTTGGAGGCAGTATGGACAGCGGCCCGATGAGACCAACAGGTATTAATCATGTATCCGTGATTATTATACTGCTCTTCATCAGCATCTACTCAATTCACCAGTGTGTGTGTGTGTGTGTGTGTTTCTGTACATGCAGACAGCAGCAGTGTGATGGTGGGCATCCTGGTGGCGTTTCTGTGTCTGCTGTGTGTTGGGATAATCGCGTGCATTAAGAGAAAAACTCTGCTCAGTCTGTTCTTCAGCAATAAGAAGAACACCATTGAAAAATTGAGGTACTAAACCTGCACAGCTGAAATAGACAATCAGTCTCGGTGCAATCAAGGTGCACGAGGCCATGCTGAACAGTTCACCACACAAAGTCATCATTTGTTTTTTCATGATTGTTTTTGCTGCATATCTGACCCCCGCACAATTAAACAGACGGTATCAAAAATTGTGTTGTGATTGGCTGACCTCTGTGTGTTGCCATACTTCACAGTGTTAATCAGAGCAAGAAGAGTTCCTAAATTCTGATTATGCAATTATATATTGATATGTGGGTTCATGTGGGCACATGATTGTGATGCCATAACCATGCAGTCTGTGAACGGCTTAACTTTGGTAATGTTACATTGGATGTATTTTATTTCCATTTAGAACTTACCGAGGAGCTGAATCTTAAGAGGAAAATTATTGTCATACCAAATATCTAAAGAACAAAATTAAGAAATTGTTTTAAATCAAAGAAAATGAAACTTATTTTAGGACCATTAATATTTTTTTGGCATTGTGACAGTGTATACGCATGATTATAATTAAGCATGTTTAACCCCCTAGTTCTCATTATACTGCAAATTAATCATGTTTTTAGTCAGAATGTTTGTCTTGTTTTCCAGCAAAGAACATCTAAATGTTCTTAAAATGAGATCAATTTACTTGAGAAGCAAAACTGCATAAAAAGAAACTAGTAGTTTCAAAAATTTAAATAATTACTTTATCCCAGCTCACGAAAGTATGTTCTAAGAACATTTTGCTAACATTCCCATTATGTTATGTAAATATTCATGTTTTAAAAGCCTTTTTCCTTGGTTATGTGACTGTTAAGGGAACACTGCATTTTATATTTTTGCAAAAATAATGGGAATGTTACTTTTGAATGTTCTTTTTAAACATTCTGGAACAAGAAGTAACATTTAAAAAATGTTAGACGAATGTCCAACTACAAGGTTTCAGAACTTTATTAAGCATTATTAAAGACAGATAAAGTTACTGCAAGATGTTATTGTAATATTTTTGTACATAACTATGAGAGAACCTTGCTAGAATGTGAAGGTCTGAGGAGGTTCCTTTTTAGATGGGATGTTGGTAAAAATGCACATCATTATTGCGATATCCAACATTGGGTTCTGTATTTGTGCTTTGCTGCAGGTCTGTGGGACCCAACAGACTGAACAGTCCAGCACACACACTCTCATCCGCTCACACACACGCTGGGACTCAAACACACTCCACGTACAGAACGTCTCCTCAACGTCAGACTTCGGCTTTACCACAGAGTGCCAGCATATATAAGGTGTGTGTCATCCCTCAATTACATATTGCATGCAAATGCACACACACACATGCATTGAGAGAGACACAAGCATATGCATATTTAATATTTGTGCATAAACTTGCATGCAAATGTTTGTCGCTTCACTATTTTTATTTCTGTTCTGAGTGACAATTGCCATCCATCTCTTACTCAAGAGGTTTGTTTAATAAAAAGCACAGGAAAGATAAAGTGAGCGTTCCGCGTTTGAAACCTGCTCTTTAGCTGTCAGACCACACGAGCTCTCACAAATGTTGGAAAATCAGTAGAGACGCCTGTCAGCCAGATGGATTGTGGATGCATTTGTGATCTCAGGGCTGTTGTTGAGTAAAGCAGTTCAGATCTGTAATTAGAGGATGTGCAAAGTACCATGACTGACCCCTGTGGTACACCAGATAGCCTGCACTGTGAGAGAGAGACTGTTCAAAAGTTTTAGAATTTTTTAATGTCTCTTGTGTTCACCAAGGCTGCATTTATTTGATACGAAAAACAGATTTTTAAAAAAATATGATTACAATTTAAAATAGCTGTTTTCTATGTGAATATGTTAAAATAAGTAATTATTCCTGTGATGCAAAGCTGAATTGAGCATCATTTCTCTAGTCTTCAGTGTCACTTGATCATTCATAAATCATTCTAATATGCTGATTTGCTGCTCAAGAAATAGTTCAATGTTGAAAACAGCTGTGCTGCTTCATATTTTTATTGAAACCGTGATATTTTTTGTTTGAATGAAAAAAAAAAAAAAAAAAAAAAAAAAAAAATATATATATATATATTATATATATTAAATAGTATATATTAAATGGAAATCGTTTGTAATATTATAAATTTCTTTAGTGTCACTTTTGACCAATTTTATGCATCCTTGATGCATGAAAGTATAATTTCTTTTAAAATATATATATATTTTACTGACCCCAAAATTTTGAATTTAATTATTTTCTCACCCTCATGTCATTCCAGACCTGTATGGCCTTCTTTCTTCTGTGGGACACAAAATAAGATATTATGAAGAAATGTTCACGCTGCTCTTTAACATATTATGAAAACATTGACAAAAAATTACAAGAGAAACACCATGAAAATATTATCTTATAGTATAAAAAGTACTATACTGTATTCAGAAGTGGCTGAAATTTAAGTAGTTTTTCAATGATAATCTTACATATAGCATTCAAATCTTGTTTTCACTTCACTTCATTTCATGCTTTTTTGTTTCAAAGAAAATACATGTTTGAAGCAACTTAAAGGTGAGTAAATGTATTTATTTTTTAGTGAACTGTTCCTTTAAGAGTGGCTGCAGTATCTGGTCCTCATAACGTGTGACGGTAACAAGGATAGATAAAGGATGTAGGTCTGTTTGATGTTAGGCAAGTTGAGGTTATACAGACACACACATACACGGTTTCTGTCTCTCATCTCTTTTTGTTCTTGTCACAACTGGCTGCAGGTCAAGAGCTCAAAACAGCTCTGATGTGTGAGTGTGTGCTCATATGAGTCTCATTTGTATCATTTAAAAAGGATAGCTCAGCCAAAAATGAGTCATCATTTACTCGGCTGCATGTTGATCCAAATCTGTATGACTTTCTCTTTTTCTGTGGAACACAAAAGGAAACGTTATGCAGAATGTTCAAGCTGCTCTTTCTCGTACTGAATGGTGCTCTTATGGCCCAAAAATTACATTAAACTCAATAAATACACTATAAAAATAAAAAAAATAGACCATATGACCCTATATTCCAGATCTTCTAAAGCCACTGTAGTTTCTCAGTTGTATGAGTGATGTTATTGCTAAATAAATAAAAAACTATTTAAATTAAAATAAAGCCAATAAAATAAAATAAAAATGTTAGATGGAAAAACCTAATCTTAAAAAAATTAATTAGAAATGTTGCCATAGCCAATAAGTGAAATTAAATTAATTGAAGTACTAAAATAACTAAAATAAAAATAAATTACAGCTAAATAGAAATATTATAAAACAATCATTAACAAAAGCACATAGCTAAATTACTGATTTCTTTTTCAAATAAAAATGAAAACTGAAAATATATTAATAAAAGCTAAAACAAAATACTAAAAACGACTCATACGTGTCATAAGTTTTATTTTTATTATTATTATTTTACATACATTCATTATATTTTAAAGCAGCTTGAACATTCTGCCCAACATCTCATTTTGTGTTTCACGAAAGAGTCAAACCATTTTTAAGTGATATGAGAGTGAATAAATGACTAATTATTAATTTTGTGTGAACTCTGCTTTATTGCTTTGTGCATCATGCATATTAAATGTTTATTGAAATATTCATTGCCAGTCAAACATGATCTTTATCTGTGTCTCTGTAGCCCCAGTCTCCTCTCCAGACGGTGGACTCTGTGGTCCCGTCTCATGGTCTCCGCCGGCTGCCCCCGTGCCCTCCGGTCCACCTCTCTCATCCGCTGCCGCTGGCACTTGGCCTGCCGCTGACGCCACCACACACACACTCGTCTCCACCCAGAGCCCCTCCGTCAGCACTCACACACACATCCGCTCCAGCAGCGGGAACGGCCGGCCGTGGTCTGGCCTGCCAGAACGTCTGCAAGATCGCCATGGTGAGTGGAAATATGCCAACGCTGCAGGAGTTGCATATATGAAACAAGACTGGATGTTTTGAGTGGTGGCTTGGGCATTGGTAGGGTGTTCTGGGTGGTTGTTAAGGTGCTAGGTAGTTGCGAGATTGTTATGGGTGGTTATTGGTGATTGCTAGGTGGTTCTGGCTGGTAGCTATGCATTGTTAGGATGTTCCTGCTGGTTGCTAGGTGGATGGTAGGGTGTTCTGGGTGGTTGCCAGGTGAATGGTAGGATGTGTTGGGTGGTTGTTAGGGTGTTAGGTAGTTGCTATTTTGTTATGGTTGGTTCTGAGTGATTTCTAGGTGGTTGTGGATGGTTGCTAAATGTTGCTCGGGTGTTCCTGGTGGTTGCTAGGTGGATGGTAGAGTGTTCTGGGTGGTTGCTAGGTGAATTGCAGGGTGTTTTGGTGGTTATTAGGGCGTTAGGTATTTATTAGTTTGTTGTGGGTGGTTCTTGGTGAATGCTATACGTTGTTCTGGCTAGTTGCTATGCGTTGCGGGGGTGTTCCTGCTGGTTGATAGGTGGATGGTAGGGGGTTCTGGCTGGTTACTAGGTATTGGTAGGGTGTTCTGGGTGGTTGCTAGGTGGATGGTACTGTGTTTTGGGTGGTTGACAGGGTGTTAGGTAGTTGAAAGCTCTTGGTGGTTCTTGGTGATTGCTAAGTGGTTGTGGATGGTTGCTAGGTGTTGTTGGGGTGTTCCTGGTAGTTGCTTGGTGGATGGTAGGGTGTTTTGGATGGTTAGGATGCTAAGGTGTTCTGTGAGGTTGCTAGAGTGTTCTGGGTGGTTACAAGGGTATTGTAAGTTGGGTTCTAGCATGTTCTTGGTGGTACTGTGTGGTTGCTAGGGTATTGATAGGTATTCTGGGTGGTTGCTAGGGTGTTCTGTTTGGTTTCTATGGCGTTGTTTGGTGTTGCAAGGGTGTTCTGGTTGGTACTGGGTCATTGGGGTGGTTGCTAGGGTGTTAGATAGATGCTGGAGTGTTGTGGGTGGTTCTGGGTAATCGCTAGGGTGTTGTGGGTGGTTCCTTGTGGTTGCTAGGGTATTGATACATATTCTGGGTGGTTGCTACGGTGTTCTGTTTGGTTTCTGTGGCGTTGTTAGCAAGGGTGTTCTGGGTGGTACTGGGTCATTGGGGTGGTTGCTATGGTGTTAGTTGCTGGAGTGTTGTGGGTGGTTCTGGGTAATTGCTAGGTTGTTCTAGGTGGTTCCTTGTGATTGCTAGGGTATTGAAACATATTCTGGGTGGTTGCTACGGTGTTCTGTTTGGTTTCTGTGGTGTTGTTAGGTGTTGCAAGGGTGTTCTGGGTGGTACTGGGTTATCGGGGTGGTTGCTAGGGTGTTAGATAGTTGCTGGAGTCTTGTGGGTGGTTCTGGGTAATCGCTAGGGTGTTCTAGGTGGTTCATTGTTTGTTGTTATGTGGTTGTTAAAGTGTTCTGGGAGGGTATTAGGGCATTTTTTAGATGTTTGCTAGGGTGTTCTGTATGTTTGTCTCTAGGTTTGTCATGGGCCTCTCCTTCAGTGTGTGTCTTTTGAGATTTTCTGACCTGTTTTATCATTCAGCATGTGAAAATCAGTCTGATACTCAGACAAATAACAGCACACTGATTTTTATACTTACTGTTGGGGGTTTGTTCTAATCAATAACTATAATGAGCAATCGTACCACTCATAATAACATTGTGTACACTTCTATACATGTCAGCAGGTTCATTGTACTTTACTGATTTCATTTCTTTTTATCGCTCTCTCATTCCCCAGCAGTGTTGCAATGGCGAGATAGAGCTCATTTTTAATGCACACTGTAGTATTTTATAATAGTTTTACAGTTTAATGTTGGCGCTCCAGTGGTGTGAACAGGCCTCTTTCATTAGAGCTCTGAGTTGTATTAAATCTCAAGTGTGTTCAGAGGTTCATGCAATCCAAAGAAAATGCAGAGTGAAGCCTCTGGCCAGCCAATAAAAGACTGAGCGAGTCGATCAGAACGGAACGGAAAATCAAGGTTTTGACATTGCTTAAAATAGTCTGCCTCAGACAGATTGACAAACTCGATTTCAGAATGCATTGCTGTGTGCTACAGGTCATTGATCGGCTTATGTTCAATGAAATATTTTGACTTCTAAACCCACTTTTTTCTCTTCTAACACAATATCTTGGACAGACAGACAGTTGCTGAAAACTGCTATGATTACCTTACTTTAAAAGCAAATATTTGATTTAAACAATAGGTCTACATAATATTCACAATGTAGTTCACAGGGGGACCTATTTTATTAGCCCCACAGTTACAGCATGAAATACTATTTATTTATTTATTATTTATTTACTATTACATAACATTTACTTATTTTATCTCACTCATCTGACTTTAAGCTTTTATCTTCTAGATAGGACTTTATACATTGATTTAACTCAACAATTTGTCAATTCTGAGCAAGAAAAGTCCAGAAGTGTGGGATATAAACTCATGATTCTGTGCCTGACAATTAGATTTGTCTTTGATTTGATCAGAATTGTGCGATTTATAATCTCAGAATTGTGAGAAAAAAGTCAGAATTTTGAAATATAACCTAAAAATTATCTTTGTTTTGCTATTTTATTCCATGGCTTCCATAAACTGTTACTTTAAGACTGTCCTTTTCTGCCAGATAGGCTCCGCCCAAAAAAAACTCATTGATGTCTACAAACACCGAAACTGTACAAACGTCCAGAAGTAATGTTCACATTTAACGACATTTAAGCAGTCTCTAACATCTGCTGTCAACGTAATGAGGTTGTTAATTAACCTCATGAGGACACTTCAACACCTGTTGAATAATAATCTTAATTGCTCTACCATTTGTAAAAATCTCACTAAAAGAGGCTGATGACAAAAGACAGAAAATGTGCATTAAATAACAATGGCCAGAATGGAGATGTTTGGCTCAAGTTAATTACCTGAGGTCATCTGTCTCAGATGAGGTGCATTACCTGCAGTGTCTGTGGACAGTCCACACATCTGCCTGTTCTTTAGTAAAGCGTAGCAATTTGGTCCTGGCTTGCAGGAAGAGGAAGGGAATGGATTGGTGAAGGTGAGCCCTCTCAAGAGAAAACAAAAGGCACAACACAAAACTTGCTAAAACATGACTTAATAAGAGCCACAAACCACTTCAAAACTTAGTGTTCTTTGGTGGTTTTTGGTTTCAGCTAGATGGGCTTCTTGAGCATTTATATTGGTTTTTGGGTTCTTTAAAAAACTTTTATTGCATTAATATATTTAGCAGGTGCTTTTATCCAAAAAGTGAAGTGGTCACTAGGTTATTGTTTGGTGGTTTGCTAGGGTGTTCTGGGTGGTTGTTAGGGAGTTATGATTGGTGCTGGGTAATCACTAGTGAATTGCTAGGGTGTTGTTAGATGGTTGCTAGGGTGTTCTGGGTGGTTGTTAGGGAGTTAGATGGTTGTTAGTGTGTTATGATTTGTTCTGGGTAATCACTAGTGCATTGCTAGTGTGATGTTAGGTGGTTGATGCATGCTTTCTAGGGTATTCTATGTGCTTACAAGGGCAGTGTTAGGTGGTTGCTAGGTTGTACTGTGTGGTTGTTATGGTGTTAGGTTGGCTGCTAGGGTACTCGGGTGTTCTGGATGGTTTCTAGGGTGTTGTTTGGTTGTTGCTGAAGTGTTCTGCATGATTGGTAGTTGCTAAGGTATTCTGGGTGGTTGCTAGGGTGTTCTCATGGTTCTGGGTGGTTTCTAGGGCATTGTTAGGGTGTTGCTAAGGTGGTTTAGTTGGTTAATATGGTGTTAGATGGTTGATAGGGTGTTCTGGATGGTTTTTAGGGTGTTCCTAGAGTGTTCTGTGTGATTGCTAGGGCACTGCCAGGTGGTTGCAAAAGCATTCTGGGTGGTTGTTAGGGTGTTAGAGGATTGATAGGGTGTTGCTAGGGTGTTCTGGTTGTTAGGATGTTCGCTAGTGCATTGCCAGTGTGATGTTAGGTGGTTGATGCATGCTTTCTAGGGTATTCTATGTGCTTACTAGTGCAGTGTTTTAGGTGGTTGCTAGGGGTATTAGGGAATTGATAGGGTGTTGCTAGGTGGTTCTAAGGATAACGTGTTCTGGTTGTTAGGCTAGTGCATTGCTAGTGTGATGTTAGGTGGTTGATGCATGCTTTCTAGGGTATTCTATGTGCTTACTAGGGCAGTGTTAGGTGGTTGCTAGGGTATTAGGGAATTGATAGGGTGTTGCTAGGTGGTTGCTAAGGTGTTCTGGTTGTTAGGATGTTCGCTAGTGCATTGCTAGTGTGATGTTAGGTGGTTGATGCATGCTTTCTAGGGTATTCTATGTGCTTACTAGGGCAGTGTTAGGTGGTTGCTAGGGTATTAGGGAATTGTAGGTGTGTTGCTAGGTGGTTGCTAACGTTTTCTGGTTGTTAGGATGTTCGCTAGTGCATTGCTAGTGTGATGTTAGGTGGTTGATGCATGCTTTCTAGGGTATTCTATGTGCTTACTAGGGCAGTGTTAGGTGGTTGCTAGGGTATTAGGGAATTGATAGGGTGTTGCTAGGTGGTTGCTAAGGTGTTCTGGTTGGTTTTTGGGGTGTTGCTAGGTGGTTGCTAAGTTGTTCTAATGGTAGTTGGGGTTTTAGGAGGTTGATAGGGTTAGGGTTAGGGTTAGGGTACTTGCTGAATAAAAGTAAAAATTTATAAAAAAAAAAAAAAAAATTGTACAGACCCCAAACTTTTGAACAATAGTGTACCATAAAAGGAGATCATGAACAAAAGACCTCAAGTCTCAGATGTGCCTAGCGTGACCTCAGACTGTTTCATTAGGTAGAAGTGTGTGTGTGTGTGTGTGTGTGTGTGTGTGTGTGTGTGTGTGTGTGTGTGTGTGTGTGTGTGTGTGTGTGTGTGTGTGTGTGTGTCTGAGATCTGGCAGGTCATTCATCGCTGATTCAGCTCTTCAAACTTTCTGCTGGGAAGCGTTAGCGAGGAGACATATGAGAGTCCCTTCATTCGAGCTTTCTCAAGACCTTTTTATCAGCCACAAAAACAAAGAGCCTCTGTCATCAGCAATCATACAACGCTTGAGATATGAGCAGTTCAGAGAAATTCAGCTTTATATTGAAATGTAAAGGACAGAGTGATGCGAGCTGTGAAATCATGTTTGGATCTCTGTGGAGATGAGAGAGAACGAGAAGCAGATGGAGAGCAGGTAGCAGGTTATAATTACCTCATAGTCAGCGTGTAGATTTGGAACATATGAATGTGTCACATGACCCCTGGAGAGAGTCGCCATGGCAGCAGTGAAGCCACATACAGCACAAAACTTGTGCAGCAATGTTAAATAATCTTGCACTGCCCTCTGGTGGACGGAAAAAAGGAACTAGTATTTATCAAGAGTTGGTCAGTGACAAAAAAATGAAAGGTCAGTCAGTATTAACCCTTATTGTCGAACCCTGCATAATTTTTTTTTTCCATGCAACACAAAGGTTTTGAAAATTGGCTGTCAAAAGCAAAAAAGAATAAAAATGGACAATAGACAAACAGTTGATTATATACAGTAGAGCAGGGTTATTCAATTAGTTTCATTTGAGGGCCGGATTATCAAACTGAAAATTTGAAGGGGGCCAAGGGGTTTGGGTGCCATCCAAATCTCTTTATGGGGGGTCTATAAAATAAGAAATTACAATTAAATGCATATTCAGCAGTAAAATGAATTTATATTACCAACAGCAATGTCTATGAAAGGTCAACATTTTTATTGTCTGTCAATAAAAAAAAAAAAAAATAATAATAATAATAATCACACATTTTCTGTAATTAATCGTGATTTATTAATATATTAACATAGTTTCACATTGAACCTCCAAATGAATTTAGAAACAACATAAATATGGTATATTTTAAATATATTTAATGATATCTCTTTACCAAGTCTCTTTATTATTAATTTTTTGATAATACTGCTGATGTCTCTATTAAACACATCTCCCTCTCAATTTTACCCATTAATTATAGCCATTCAACATTACAGTATAATTGAAAAGTGTTATTTTTTGACATTTATCTAGGCTCTGAAAAATAACAACTTTTAATTTAAGTGAATGTAAAACAATCTTCACATGAACTATAAATTTTATATGCATAAATTGCAGTGTTGCTACCTTATGGACAAACTAATTAGTGCAAACATAATTTAAGCCATAAGTGGGATCTGCATATACTCTTCCCGCGGCTGGATGAAGATGATTGGCGGGCCACCAATTGAATAGCCCTGCAGTAGAGTATAGAGCTATACAAAATGAATGTGAACAGCAGCTCAGACCATTTGATGAGAACTGTTTAAGTTCAAATTGACTGGATTGCAGATGTTAGTATCTTAAGTTTGAACAAAAACTGAAACCAATAATGGTTCCACAAAGAACCTTTCAGTGAACAGTTATTAGAAGAACCATTTTTTTTTCTTAGTGCAAAGAACATTTTTAATCATTTTCATTTTATTATTACAAAGAACCTTTTTTGTAATGGGAAGTTAAGGGTTCTATATAAAGCCAATAAGTGTGTAATCAGTTCAGTTCCTCACATTTCTAATAGGCTTTCGAGAAGCCCAGTGCGCCCCAGAAGCCTCTTCCCGCAGACCCACTGGGTCGAAGCGTCCGGGTGATTCGGAACCCATCGGCCGTGAGACTCCCAGCGCCCATCCCGACCCCAGCCGCCCCGCGACCCGCTCCGCCTCACCCACAGCCCTGCAGGTACAAATATACCCAAAAGTGTCAAATCATTTAAAGCAATAGTTCACCCGAAAATTTACATTTGCTGAAAATGTAATCACCCTCAAGCCATCCAAGATGTAGATGAGTTTGTTTCTTCATCAGATTTGGAGAACTGTAGCATTGCATCAGTGTCTCAGCAATGGATGCTCTGCAGTGAATGGGTGCCGTCAGAATGAGAGTCCAAACCGCTGATAAAAACATCTCAATAATCCACAAGTTATTCACACAACTCCAGTCCATCAGTTAATGTCTCGTGAATTGAAAAGCTGTGTTTATAAGAAACAAATTCATCATCAAGACGTTTCAACTTTAAACCATCATTTCTGGAAAAAAACAATCTATAATCCATAGGAACACTTCCTCCAGTGCACCGATCAAACACCGTTTACAAGTCAAAAGAGTCCAAAACTCTTGGAGATGGACTTTTTCACTGGAGGAAGTGTTATTATGGATATTTTAGCTAGAGATGATGGTTTGAAGGATTATTTTGTTACAAATAAAGCTTTTGGCTTCTCCAGATGTGAACTGATGGACTGGAGTGCTGTGGATTATTGTGATGTTTTTATCAGCTGTTTGGACTCTCATTCTGACGGCACCCATTCACTGCAGAGCATCCATTGCTGAGCAAGTGCTGCAATGCTACATTTCTCCACATCAGTTTGGATAAGGAAACAAACACATTTACATCTTGAATGGTCTGAGGATGACTACATTCTCAGCAAATTTTTGGGAGAACTATTCCTTTAAGACGTTGGATTCTTTTTTGATTAACTTATTACTGGACTTGCAGGCCTCCTCCTAAACAGCCGCCCACCCTGCCGAAGCCTCACTTCACAGCCGGAGTGAAGTTCAGCAGCTGAGAGACGGACAGAAGGGATCTCGTCCCTGGAGACGCTCGCTTTTTGCACTATGAACCTCTGCGGGACACGTGATGATGCGAGGGGTGACCTTTGACCCCAGCGGTGCTCTCCCTCTAAACGGTGCTATGAGTCCAAGCTCAGGTACATGTCACGTGTTATTTATGTCGGTTACGAGCGTATTTATTTGAGCACAGTGCACTGTGGTTGACACTTTCTCAATCGTAGCAATCGGTGGTTCGCCCACGTTTACCTGATTGTCCTTTTGTCGTTGTTGCTATTGTTGTTGTTTTGACATTTTTCGACTGTGTCCCAGCAGATAAAGATGAGACGTGTTATCTGTGAACATGAACCACATCACGCTAAACTGGTTTGTAAACCAGATTTAAATGGAAACGTGAATTTGATGGAGTTGATGGTTCTGTGTCTGTGATGTCATTTGGTATATGAAAAGGGCTTTTTTAACAATTTCATTTGATTTAATGGCCATTTTTATTATATATTTCAGACATTCCTGTACACGATTAAACCTGAATTACAGTTGCAGTACTTAAGGGATGGTGAAGAAACCTATATAAAAATAATCTCATAACATGTCCAGGTCACATTTCATCCCAGATTATAGGGAACAAAATATTAAATAAAATTTTGCATAAATTAAAATATTTTGCATTTTTCGGCTAAATATAGGCAAAATAATAGGTGTTTGTTTATTTTTTCAAAGGTATTTTGTTTTTTATTTTTTTTTAATTATGATTGTTTTAAGCTGATTTTTTTATTACTGATTTTTTAATTATTTTTTCTTTTTTTTTTTTTTATTCTAAATATTAGGCTATCTATGATGATTCTCATTACTGAAGTAATTTTTAGTATAGCAACAAAAATATTTTAAAAAGTAATGAAAATTAAATAAAAATCTATTTTTATTTATATAGCACAAATAAAAAAAAAAAAACTATAGTTGACCATTGTGCTATACAAAAAAGATAAAGGATAAATATCGATAAGAAAAGAGACCAAAAGAATAAAAAGACTGCAAAGCAATGATAAAGGGAGTTAACATCAAAACCCCCAAAAATGTGAATTTAAAAATCAAAGACAGTTCTAAGCCTGAGAGAAAAGGTACGTTTTTAACTTGGATTTAAATTCAGTGGAAATTAATCTTATAGATAGAGGGAGACTATTCCACGATTTTGGACCCCTCAACTTAAGTTTAGATCTCGGAACCTAAAAATCTAATGAGAATCATCATAGATAATAATTAGAATTTAAAACAAAACAAAAAAAATATTCAGGCATGTTATTATTATTATTATTATTATTATTATTATTATTATTATTATTATTTGTATGTAAAACACACACACAAAAGCAATCAAATCAATCAAATCCTATTGAAAATATTACATTATTAATTTTAGTCATAGAAATCTTAATGTTAAAACTAAGCATTCGTTTCTTTTTCAGTCCCTGAATTTATTTTTGCAAACAAACAAACAAGTTCATTCATTCATTTAAAAATCATCCGGTCAGGATTATTTTCATTGCTGTATTGCAGTAATGAGAAATTAGAAAATGTGCTTAATGCAATCAGTCTTCAAAACAGGCTTTCTTACTACTTTTTGATTTTGAGGTGAAATATGACCTGGACATGCACACAGGGTTTACAATACTGTGCAGCTGAATAATGTTCTGAATTCAGTCATATTTCACATGTCTAAACAAGTCTAGTTTCTCTCTTTTTTTTTTCTTTTTTTTTTGTGAGTTTGAGAACGTTTGCAACAAATTATATGCACCAATTCCAGCTTTTGTTGATTTCAAAGCTCGTAAGGATGATCGACAGACACAGATGTTGTTTTTTGTTTTCTGCTTTGACCTGTCGGATGTTCAGATACATGGTTCACTCCTTGAAGACCTTTACTGACTGGAAAGATCTGAGAGCCTGAAAGCCAAACCATGATTTCATGGTCATGCAGCCATATTCTCACAGATGTACTTTGAAATAGTTACTGTGGGGAAATGATTAAATGGATTACATGGATTTTCTTTCTTATAGACCCAAATAATGTTGCCATGTGGAGCATTAAAAGTGGATTGTGGTTAATGAAATAAGACACATGAATCCTTCTCTAAATAGTCCCATAATCCCTCTGGTCTCCCTCAAACACGCTGCGGTCAGTGGTTTTGAATCACTGGCACAGGTTCATGGGCGATTTGTCAGGGTAAATGAACACACTGCACTAAAATAATCGGATGTGCACAAAACATTTAAAAATAGAGTTTTTGCAGTGATTATGGTCATGGATTACTGTCAAAGAGGTCAAAATGAACACAAATTGGGGTAACACTTAAAGCCTTTATAGATAATGCTTTATAAAATTAGGTTTAATGCATTAATTATGCACCTTATAATGCACTGTATGATCTGATGAATAATTGCAACCACAGTTTAGAATATGTATACATTTATAATACTTATCTATTCATTGTTACACCTTTGGAAAGTATAATGCATTAAAACACATGACAAACAAACCTTCAAATGTTATAATGAATTTAACCTTTGGTTACAGTTATTTATGCATTACAGTGAACATTCTGTATATCTTTATAATGCATTATACATAAAGGCTTTAAGTGTTACTCAAATTAACTTTGGTGAGTAAATATTTTCTGTAACTTACCACTTTGAGGAACTACATATAACTACATAACATATGACTAAATTGAATTGTAAGACTGATGCACAATGATGGAAGAGATTGTAAACAAAGACATGCAAACATCTTTCACAAATCAAAAATATACACACTACCACTCAAAAGTTTGAAGATTTTTTATTTTTATTTTTTTTTTGGGAAAGAAGACACCAAGGCTGCATTTATTTGACCAAAATACAGTAAAAAAGGCCCGTAATATTCTGAAATAGTATTACAATTAAAATTAAAAAAATCATATATTTTATTTAGTCTACAGTGTCACATGATCTTCAGAAATCATTCTAATCTGATTTGCTGCTCAAGAAACATTTCTGATTATTATCAATGTTGTAAAAACCATGATAATTTTCAAAATTACTGATGAATAAAAAGTTCAGATTAACAGCATTTATTTTAAATAGATATCTTTGGTAACATTATGTCTTTACTGACACTTTGAGTAAATTTAATGCATCCTTGCTGAATAAAAGTAGTAATTCCTCTCAAAACATTTTTTTGAATGGTAGTGTATTTTAATAAGAAATAATGCAAAATATATATACTTTGCAAATTTGACTCTCCATTTGCAGGTTGATGTTTGGCACTAACAGGCCTTGTTTTTATTCAAGACTGAGTCTCCTCACTTTATTATTTGTTGCCACTGAGCCATTCATGATCTCAAACGTGGGTCTTTTAGGCCTTTATTCTGACACCTTATGAGTGCCATTATATCTCAGTGTTTACATTGTAAATTCATCTTCATTCACTGTATTAGCAAAAATCGCGAGTGTCCCGTTGCCTTTTACAGTGTTAAACCACACAGTGCATTACAGTACGCACAGAGACTGTTCAGATCTAGACGCTGACTTGATGATACGATGATCACGTGTCTCTAGGTTAACTGCCTTGCTTATTTTAATCAGTTATTATTCACTTTGATTCACGTTGTATCTGCACTCTGTAAATCTGCTCATGTAACGCTCTATCCGTATTTTCTTCAGTGTCACGGGTGTAAACTGCTTTTTTATGATAATTCTTTGATTAATCAAGAAAATGTGAAATAAGATACTGTACGTTGATGTCTGCAGCACACAAATAACGGTCAGCATAAAGGGCAGCGCTAGTAAAGTTGTTTATGAAACCGACGTGTGGTGTGTCTCATTTCTCTCACTTCTTATCCACAAACAGACTGATGATATTCTGAAAGAAAAGATGAAGAAATTGAATCAAAGAGCGAAATACACATTTTGAGATGATTCATGAGTCGTATCAAGATGAAAGGTGCTTTACCTTCCTTTCAAAATGTGTGTGCCATTTGCACAGCACTAATTCAAAGCAGGTCATTTGGTCTTTGGAAGAATTTGATGAGAAATAGTTGAAATTTCAGACTTAAGACAAAAAAACAACTATTTTCTTGTATTTTTTTTCCAGACAAAAAAATCAGTAAATAATGAGCAAATGAAGACTCTGAACTAAGATCTTTTTTCAGGAGAAGCATCTCGAAATGTAACATCTTAGGAAAAGTCTCTTCATTTGATCTGCTGTCTGGTTCTGATTATAGGAGGCTCTGACCTGGTTCTGAAGGTTTGGCTCGGCTCCTCTATCCAGCAGGATTTTAACTAGATGCTCATAATTATTCAGCACAGCCACCTGCAAGATAAACACCTTTACACTCATCACATCCTTCATATGAATGATCTTAAACATTATATACACAACACATACAAATATATGACTTCATCACTCACATTAATGCATATAACTTCAAATATAATCTTACATTTTTATATGCTAAATGAAAATCAACATAAAAAAAAAAAAAATCTAATTGAGGAACCGACCCTAGCTGTCTGTTGGACTGTATTTCTACTTTCTTTCTATTATTTTACTGTTAGTTATTTATACTATTCTACTATACTACTATTCCAAATTTTTTTATTATTTTGAATTATCTTTTAGCTTAAGTAAATTTTTTATGTGCCTTTCTGTTTAGCTTTCATTCATTCTTAATTAAGTTTTAATTTTAGTAAATTTAGCACTTATTTCAGATATTTGCCAAGGCAACATTTTTAATTTCCCCACAGAAAATTTTAATCTAAAATCTAAAAAGATTATATTCACATTCAATTTAAATCTAATATTCAAGGTTTATTTCAGCTTTATTATTTATTTTTTTTAATTTCTGTTTTTTTTTTTTAAGTTTTAGTTAACAATAACACAACAAAATCAAATTATCCAAAATATTGTTTTTTGTTTGGTTGTGTTTAGATATTATTTTAGATGTTTAGATTTCTATATTACCAGCAGGATCCCACTGTGACCATGCCCTGTTGTATGATCAACAAGTGTACAGTAAGCTGCATCTTTCTTTCTGGGCAATAATGGTGTTTAATATATATATAATGCCAATACAGTACACAAGAATAAACCTAGAGTGACAAATATGCACTCGAGTAAAAAGCTTGACAACTAGTCCTGACCTCCCCTGCTCAATTATTGGTTTATTACATGCTGAGATGTTACAGCACAGTTTGAGTTTCTGACCATCAGTGGTGTTTTCCCCTCTCTGTCCTGTACATTAACATCAGCACCAGCTGTGATTAACAGTGAAGCTGCAGCTGTGTCTCCGGTCATAACCGATACGATCATGAGGGGTGTCCAGGAGGCGGCGTCCCGCACACTGACCTGAGACACAGGAGAACATTCTGAGGTGTAAATCAGGTCCAACTAAAATCAAACATTGATGTTCATTGTCCTCTCACTTCACACCTGTCCTGTATGAGGTAGTGCGGGAGGGGCAGGTGTCCTCCAGCTGTGGCGCAGTGCAGAGCGCAGTGCAGCCCGATCTGTCCCGAGAGCTCCTGGACGCCCCACAGCTGCGCAGGAACTGCAGCACATCCAGGTGTCTGTGGAAACACGCCAGCATCAGGCTGATTCACCACACACACACACACACACACACACACACACACACACACACACACACAAACACACGCAAGACCAACACGTACACACCAGTGTTAATGTAGTATCACCAATATACGTAGTTTTATTAGTCTTTATTTATTAGCCTAGTTTTTGTTCTTTTAAAATATTATGTAACTACTATTTATTATTTGTGTTTCAGGTTTAGTTATTTTAGTACCTTGAGATAAACTAAACAAACGGTATAACAAGTAACAAAATTTTATTTATTTATTTTTTTTATTTTTTTTTTTATTTGTTTTTTTTGATTAGTATTTGTTTGTGAAGATGACCTTTATTTGCTAATGTTGAGTTTTTTGTTTTTTTTTGTTGCATTATGGACTATGATGTGATAAGATATGATAGAAGACAAAACACGATAGATAGATAGATAGATAGATAGATAGATAGATAGATAGATAGATAGATAGATAGATAGATAGATAGATAGTTACCTAAATAAGCCCTTCATCACCACCACCATTAGAGGCGTAAACATCCATTGTGACTTTTCTATTAGAACACATCAAATAATTTCTATTTCTATTTGGTTTAACTTATTGTCCTAAAATTGAACATAAATTAATATATATATATAGAGAGAGAGAGAGAGAGAGAGAGAGAGAGAGAGAGAGAGAGAGAGAGAGAGAGAGAGAGACAGAGAGAGAGAGAGATTAAAAATACTACTAATAAAAATTACTAATCAAATAATCAAAATGACTAAAACTTGGCAGAAATGTAGTTATAAGATAATACAAATCATGCAGTTTGTATTCAAGCAGAAACGATGGACACGATTAAGGAATGTTATGATCATAATTATTAAAATGTAAGGACCTTTTTAAAAAAATTTAATTAATTTAGTAAATTTAAAAAAAAAATTGCTTTTTATTAAATTAAAAAGATTGATTTCTGTTTTTACAAAGCTTGAGATCTACTTCACTAGAAGTCCTTTGGGATAAAAGTATCTGCCAAATGCATTATGTACAGTAAATTAATGTATTGTGAAAAAAAAAAAAAAACACTAACTCATTAACTAAACTAATGTGACTGTTGAATGAATCTCACATGGACTGCAGCACTGACAGAGCTCCAGCTCATCACTCCTGAGACAGCATTATAGTGAAGATTTCCCCCGTTCAGAGCCTCCTCTGAGGAGAAAACACACACACACACACACACACACACACACACACACACACACACACACACACCTTTATTAGATTGATTTACATTTAATTACATTAGGAAATTTACAAAATGTCTCCATGGAACACGATTTTCACTAAAGTTACTTAAAAAACAAAACAACAACAAAAACGAATATGAACATCTCCATCCTTATCACAGTAAAACATATATTACATATATTCAACTGTATTTTTGCTGGGCATGTTATCAAATTAAAATATGGTGACGTTGGACTTTTAGCTCTCTTTTGTAAATGTGATCATGCGCAGGCTGATGAATTAACTGGATTAACCCATATACATAATACAGTATTTATTATGGCTATGGATTAAACAGACACGTCATGCGCCCGCGTTCACGACCGCGCTCCTGTCTCGAGCGCGCACACGTGAGCGCAGTGCCAGACAACAGCTGTTCCCAGTATCGTGGGATTCCCAGCACACGCACATCCAACTTCACGGAGGTTTTAAGGGTGTTTTGGACACATGCACGAGCACAGAGGAGCGAAGCGTTTGATCGGTCCTCGCGGGAGTGAGTTTGTGAAGTTATTACAGTAATCTCACGCGCGCAGCTGCTCATTATGACTGCAAACAGCGAGATCTCAGAAGGAGAACTCCAGAGAGAGGAGGAATCTGATGATCTGTTTGAGTTTGGAGATGATCTGGAGCTCAATCAGTTTGATGGACTGCCGTATTCCTCCAGATACTACAGACTCCTGCAGGAGAGGAAAACTCTGCCTGTTTGGAAATACAGACATGAATTCATGACTTTGCTGGAGAAGAATCAGATTCTTATAGTCTCTGGCACAACAAAGACTGGCAAAAGCACACAGGTGAGTGTTTGAGATGTATGCATGCTTATAGAGTTTAAACCACTTTTTGATGTTGGTAAGATGCCAGACAGATGTGTAAATTCGGCAGTTCCTTTTTTATCTGGAATATGCCATTTATCTGCCTGGTGTTGAAATGCAAAAAGACGAGACACCTCAGATTTTAGGAGAATCTTAAGACAATGTGTAAATATAGCATCTGTTTTAACTTCAGCACTCTAATAATGCTTGAGAAGCACTAAAAATAGCCCGGAGAAAATAAGGCCTCTGCCATGAACACTTCAGGGTCTGAGAGCTTGAACTTTTTGCTTTGCTTTTAATTGTTAAGCTCCTCATTACTATGGACATCAATATGCTGTTGAACAAAACTGAGGCCTGTCACAGTTACAGTAGAACATCTAATTCAATTCAGATTCCAGACATTCTAGAAACTGAACATAATATGATAATAATAGATAAACATGAAACAGTTTTGCCAGTGCCTGTCCATGAGATGAGTTTCAGACCTGTAGTTTTGAAGTCATGTGGCCTGATCGTCAAGTCTTTAATCTGTGCAAATATACTTTGCTAGTCATTTAATGTGAGGTCATCGGCTCTGTGTCAATGAAGACTGTTTGCTGTGAGTCAGCTGCAACCATTGTGTTCAGTCCTGTGAACAGATAGTGTGCATTCAGCTGATGGTTTGGTCAATCGTGATGGACTTCCTACCCCTGCTTTCATTTTTATATCATTTGAGTTCAGCAATTGTAAAAGAAAAGAAAATGCTTTTAGAAAATAAGAAATAATACATTTATTTAGTTTTACGCTACTAAAAGTTTGAAATAATTTAAATGTGTTTTTTTTTTTAAAGACTTTCTTATGATTTGCACTATCAACCAATATTAATATTGATAAAAAATAAGAACAAATAATGTTAATAATAGAGCACCAATAACAATTGATTATTTTAGACTACCAAATCATGCTATTAGAATGATTTCTAAAGGATCATATGAAGGGTCATGGATTTTGTCATAATATTTCATACAAATTTTTACTGCATTTTTATAAAATAAATGCAGCCTTGAGACTACTTTCAGAAACATTAAAATAATAATAATAATAATAATAATTATTCCAAATGTTGACTGGTAGTGTAGGGTAAACAAGTGACAGAAATCTGCCACCAGAACAGATCAAAATATTTTTCTTCTCAATATATAAATATCTTAAAATAATATCTTAATACTTCGTGCAATGTCAGGATACTGGAAAACTGATGAAAAAAAAAACAGATCCGTACTGTACTTTCAGATAATAAAATGTAATTTTTTTGATGGATCTGTTTTTAAAATAAGGTATTTAAATAAAGAAATAAAATTCAATTATGACATTTTCATTTTAAAATAATATATTGATTTTCTTTTTTTAATGCTTTTATTAAAGTTTTTGGACATATTTGACTAGACATTAATAAAATAATCTTTTTATAAGACACATTTCCTTATATTTTTTTTCTTTTTTAAATATGTTTTCGATATATTTGACTAGACATATTTAATAATGAAATAAACATTTCCTTATAATATTAAGTTGATTGACTTGTTGATTATCTAATCAAATGTCTTATTTAAAAAAAAAAAGATCCACAAAAAAAAGAAAGAATAAAAAAAAAGTTATGTGATTTTTTTTTTTTTTCTTCATGTTTTATCATCTGAAAGGTTACAGATCAGTGTCAATTTGGCATTAAGGCAAATTCTGTAATGTAATGGAATGCATGCAAGTGCTGATAGCGTGTGTCCATGTCTTCAGATCCCTCAGTGGTGTGCGGAGTTGTGTCTGTCTGCGCAGTACCAGCACGGTGTGGTGGTGTGCAGTCAGATCCAGAGACGGCAGGCTGTTGATTTGGCCCTCCGTGTTGCAGACGAGATGGACGTAAACATCGGCCACGAGATTGGATACAGCATCCCGCTGGAGACGTGCTGCTCCGACGATACTATTCTCAGGTCTGTGTGAAACTCGCATGCATGCAGCCCTCAAAAGTGTGAAAAAAACACTGAAATGCTCACTTTCACCAAAGTTTTCAAGTTGGTGATATTTTAGTTTTGTGCTTTGGTTTGTCCAGCTAAAGTATGAAAAGGTCTTTTTGCTTTATTATAAACGGACTCAGTGGAGGTCAGGGAGGCATTTCTCTGTTTTTTTGCTTTGGTGTAGATTTGGAGTTGAGGATAGCGCATGTCCACCAGTGTCAAAGCACTACTGAATAATTTCTATTTCTAATTTCTAGTATTCTTATGTATTTATTTTTTTTTTTTTCATTTGGATTTTACCAGACAATAGTGTTTTGCAATGCTTGATTTATAATAATAAAAACTATAATATTCAAATATCAAATATGTAAAATAAATAAATAAATAAAAGAAGAAATAGATATTTTATTTTATAAAAGTTTAATCAAATGTCTTATTTTGTCATAGAAATAGGTATAGTTAAATATGTCTAAAACGTATCAATACAAAAAAGAAAAATAATGTCTAAAACATTAATAAAAACATAAAGGAAAATATATATAATATATATATATCTTATTTGTTTTCATAAAGAAATGTCTAATCAAGCATGTCTTTTTTTATTTTATAAAGAAATGTCTATTTAAATGTCTTATTTTATTATATGTCTAGTCAAATGTCTAAAAAAATAGAATTTTTTATATTTTCTTATTTTATAAAGATATGGAAATATGTCTAGTCAGATGTCTAAAAACATATTAATAAAACAAAATGAGATTAAAAAAATTGTTTAAAACATCAATAAAAAATAATAAAATTAAATAAAAAATTTTTTTTACTTTATAATTAATGTCCAGTCAAATATATCTTATTTTGTTTTATTACAGAAATATGTCCAATCAAATATCTAAAACATAAAAAAAAAGGAATTTTATTTCACAAAAAGAAGTTTCTAATCAAATGTCTTATTTTATATTAGAAGTATGTCCAGTCAAATGTCTAAAAACATATTAATAAAAACAAAATAAAAGAAGTCATTTTTATTTTTTTATTTTTTTTTATTTTAATGCTTCTGGGTTTATTTATTTTTATGAGATTTTGTTGAATAAGTCACCAATAATATAGATAGAATTTTGTATAGTTACATTTATGCATCTTTCTACATCTGTATATATCTGTAGCCTAAATGTCAAAACCAAAATGACATCCTGGTTGCAGGTACTGCACTGATGACGTCCTGCTGGGGGAGATGATGTCAGACCCCATGCTGGAGCATTATGGGGTGGTGGTGATAGACCAGGCCCACGAGAGGACCGTGAGCACTGATGTTCTGCTGGGTCTGCTGAGAGAGGTGCTTCTCCAGCGGCCCGAGCTCAAGGTGGTGGTGCTGTCCGCCCCTCCTGCTTCAGAAACGCTCCTCACGCACTACGGGAACGTCCCACGCCTGCACCTGGACGCCCCGTGCGCTGGTGAAGTGATCCACAGCAACAGCAGCAGCGCTGAAGTCTTCTATTCTGCTCTGAGACTCACGCTGGAGGTCCATCGGTCCAGAGAGCCAGGAGACGTAGCTGTGTTTCTAGCTTCAGAGCAGGTGAGATGAAGTGTGTTAGTGGATAAGAACAAGCTCGTGAACTTTTATGCATTACAATTAATTGTAGCAACCTGGAATGATCCAAGAGCTGGAGAGATGAGAATTAACACTAAAAGTGAATATTTGATGAATGAATGAATGTATGCATGAATGTGTAAATGAATGTGTGAAAGGATGAATGGATGGATGGACGGATGAATGAGTGAATGCGTGAATGGATGAATGAATGCGTGAAAGGATGAATAAATGAATGAATGCGTGAAAGAATGAATTAGTGAATGTGTGAATGAATGAGTGAGTGAATGAATGAATGTATGTGTGGATGAATGTGAAAATGGATGAATGTGTTAATTAATTAATTAATGCATGAATAAATAAATGAATGTAGGAATGAATGAATGAGTGAGCGAATGAATGCAGGAATGCGTGAATGGATGAATGAATAAATGAATGGATGAATGAATGAGTAAATGAATGTATGTGTGAATGAATAAGTGAATGAATGTGTAAATTTATGAATGTGTGAATAAATAAATGCATGGATGCGTGAGTGAATGAGTGAATGCAACAGCTCACTGATCAAATAGATAAGAGCCTTTGTTAATTGGTACACTAATGTTCAAAAGTTTTTGTGTTTGAAAAAAGTCTCAGCCACTGCTGCATTTATTTGAGCAAAAATACAATAAAAACAGTAATATTGTGAAATAATTTTGCAGTTTAAATCAGCTGTTTTATTTTTGATTATATTGTAAAATGAAATGAATTCCAGTGATGCAACATTTTCAGCATCATTACTCCAGTCTTCAGTGTCACATGATCTTCAGAAATCATTCTAATATACTGATTTGCTGCTTAAGAAACATTTCTGATTATCATCAATGTTGAAAACAGTTGTGCTGCTACATGTTTTTGTTGAAACTTACTGTGATAGGTTTTTTGTTCATAGGAAGTTCAGTGGAAATAGCATTCTTTTGTACATTATAAATGTCTTTGCTGTCATTACTGTTCACACTTAGATGTCATTGTGATATGCTGTGTGTAAATATGAGTCCCATCTTCAAGTAACCTTTCTAACAGCACACCAACAAGGGAACTAGCTGCACGCAGAAAAAGGGGTTGGAGGTTGTCCAAATAATCGTAACTTTTAGCAGTAGCAATAGTTATGCTTGCTGTAGTGAACAGGACTAACACAGTGTTCTCCATGATGACAATGACATTGTTGTGTTCAGCACAGTCAGCAGTGTCTGAATGAATATGTCCACTCAGCTCTTCCACTCTGCCCTGTAAAATCACATTAATGCCAAATACTAAGATTTGACTAGTTACTTTAATCAATCACAATTATTACAGACTGTTACCAATCACTTTTTTCAACATCAACAAATGGTGGAACAGTAGCTGTATCTGACATGGCATTTTTTTTATGACTGTTTAATGCTGTTCATGTACATGTATTTGTGCAAAAATTGCATAATGCACAGTAAATAGCCTATAAATTAAAAAAACAGTAACTCATTAGATGGTGAAGCTGCTATATCATAACAAAATTACTGTTGATTATTGCTCTTGATATTCTAGTAATTTTGTGGGGAAATAAAAGCAGTCATATTTTGACAGACAAAAGCTAACAGCTGTTTATGAATTTGTTTGTTGCTTTGTACAGATTAGAAATTCAAGACCCTTTGTAGCATGAAAAACAAAACGGTTAATTTGCAGAAACTAAGTCTTTTGTATCTTTTCTGCACTTTGATGTTTATAATGATGAGCGAATTCACAAATGCAAAATAAAAAGTCAGCGAGAAGTGCACTAAACAACTGTTTTCTCCGATGGCGAATCAAAAGCCTGTGTGTGTGTGTTTCAGGAGGTGCTCTGTGCCTGTAATATTCTCACTAAAGAAGCATCCAGGATGAGTGTATCTCTGGGAGAGCTGAAAGCACTTCCGCTGTGTCCCAGATACTCCGGAATGTGTCCACCAATCACAGAAAGCCCACAGACGAGTAGGCGGGTCTTTGTTTCCTGTAGCCAATCAGAGGATCTGTTCTGGCTGGTGGACACCGTTACTTTTGTCATCGATACTGGAGTAGAGAAGAGATTAGTGAGTGTGCTGAAAACTACATTCGATGTTGGTTTTGTAGCTTTTCGAATAAAAATTTCACCATTCTGCAAATGTATTTGAGCAGTCCAAAAATAATTATTTGGAAGTGTTGTAAATTGATATTTTCTGTGGTGTTGTGTGTAGGTGTATAACCCACGAGTGAGAGCCAGTTCAGAGGTCATCCGACCCATCAGTAAATGTCAAGCAGAAATCCGTAAACGACTGACCGGAGCAACAGGTGTGTACGGTTTAATAGAAATATTATTTAATAAATTATTACTTTATAATTTTTATTATTATTATGTAATATTATATTTACTATTTAATAGATTATTACTTTGTAATTATTATTATTATTATTTAATATTATATTTATTATTTAATAAATAATTACTTTATAATTTGTATTATTATTATTTAATATTATATTTATCATTTAATAAATTATTTTATAATTTTTATATTATATATAACATTATTTTCTGATTATAATCAGATTCTAAGAAAATGATTTTCAAAAAACCTAAGAAGTGATTAAAATTAGCTCTCCGTTAAGCACTTTTGAAGTGTTGAAAATTTTGAAGAGGAATAAAAAGCACTGAAATGAAGCACTTGAGCTTTAAATCAGCTACATGTAATTTCACAGCATTTGTTTGGCTGCTCAGTGGAGAGTCATTGTCAGTAGTGAATCAGTGCTGAATGTGTTTGTTTGAAGGGAAGTGCTTCTGTTTGTATCCTGAGGACGTTCAGCTGCCCGCTGAGATCCCTCCTCGCATTCTGGAGTCCAACATCACGTCAACAGTGCTCTATCTGAAGAGGATGGAGACGGCCGGGATCGGACACTGTGACTTCATCAGCAGACCTGGTGGGTCAGATTTCATTTCAATTTAGAGAGGATTTCACAGTGGCATATGAGAGCTTTAATAATAACAATAATAATACGTTTATTTTATATAGCGCCTTTCTGCAAACTCAAGAGAGAGCTGTCTGCATTCAGCTTTACCAATGAGTAGAATGTCAGTAAACTATGGAAGCCCCCAAAAAATTTAATTGCGACTCTTTATTTCACATTTCTGACTTTTTTTCTCACCATTGTTGTAAAAAACGCAGAATTCAGACTTTTTCTTGCAATAACAAGTTTATATTTTGCAATTCTGTTTTTTGTTTTCGCCACAGAATAAAAAATAAAAACGTAATTGTGACTTTTTATCTCACAATTATGCCTTTTTTCTTGTAATTGTGAGTTTATCTTACAATTCGGACTTTTTAAAGTTTATAAATTTGCTAAACTGAATTTATATCTCACAATTCTGAGTTTATATCTTACAAAATCTCACAATCTCGCAATTCTGAATTTATATCTGACAAAATATCGCAATTCTGAGTTTATATCGGACCAAATCTCGCAATTCTGAGTTTATATCTTGCAGTTTTCGCTTGTATCTCACAATTATGAGTTTGTCACAATTCTGAATTTATATCTCACACAATCTCACCATTCTGTGTTAATAGCTTCCAGTTCTAAATTGCAAAGGGAAAAAGTCAGAATGATCTTTTTTAATTTTTCATTGTTTAATTTTTTATCCAAGCTTCCATAATAAAGGTTCCAGGTTTAGTCTGTAAAGTCTCACTGTAGTCTATAATTGTAGCTGTTTTGAAGCTGTATGGATGGGTTTCTGGTTCCTGACTGGCGTTCGGTCATGTGTGCTGAACTGAGAGCTCTTCTGTCTGCTGTGTTACACTCTTTGTTTCTGCTCACTGTTTGGACGGTGGGAAGCTCAGAGGAGAAAGAGAGAAATTCATTAGTGACCAAACAGACACAATACACCGGAAGAGAAGGGCTCAGTCAGTGGGAAAACATGGAGAACCGTCCGTCGAAATCAAGGGATTTATTTTTAGAAATACCAGAGACAACTGCCCACACTTGTTTCATTAGTTAACACATTTAATAAGTCGCAGAAGGACACATTTGCATGTTTTTTGCTTTTTTTTCCACTTGCAGATCCCGAGGGCCTCATGCAGGCGTTGGAGGAGCTCGATTATCTCGCTGCTTTGGACAACGACGGAAACCTGTCTGAGATGGGCATCATCATGTCAGAGCTTCCTCTGGATCCGCAGATGGCCAAGGCTCTGTTAGCGTCCTGCGAGTTTGACTGCGCTAGCGAGATGCTAACCATCGCGGCAATGCTCACAGGTAATGCTTGAACACAGTCTGTAAAATGTGGCAAACTGATTTTCAATGACTTACAGCCAGTCTGCCATGTGTTATATAGTTTTCTTATTTATAGATATTATTATTATTATTATTATTACTATATTATATTAATATTATCCATATTTATTATTAATCAAAGACAATAAAATGAACATTTAATTAATTTTTAATGTCATGGATGGGTTATATAGAGACATTAAAATAAAGAAATAAATGACATATTTTATATATTATTAATAGTATTATATAACGTTTTTAAATAACTTATGCATGTAATGTATTTATTATTAATAAAATGTAACTATATAAATATGTGTGTATTAATACAATTAAATTAAATTAAAAAATTAAATATATAGTTGAATTTTATTGCATTAATTTTAAATATTAATAAAATTATAAATATAAATAATAAATGTGTATATATATATATATATATATATATATATATATATATATATATATATATATATATATATATATATATATATATATATATATATATATATATAATTTTTTTTTTTTCAGTTATTCAGGTATTTATTCTTAGAAAGAAAACAAATTAATAAAATTAAAAAAATTAGAAATTAATAAATAGTTATTAGAAATGAACTCAATAAAGTTAGGAATTATATAAATGTCTTATATAAATATATTGTTTACAATAAATAAATATATTTAAGTTACAAATCATCATGCTTCGTGGCATCATTTCTATGTTCTATGAGGACTCTTGGTAGTGAAGTATGTTATTAATGCACAAGCGGGTTGAGAAAGTACCATATATATACTCCACCATATATTTTGAGCTCCATCTGTCTTCATGCATCTGTTCCCATCAGCACCAAGCTGCTTCATGGAGCCTCCCGTCGGCATGGTAACAGAAGTCATGCGCTGTCATATGAAGCTCCAGCATCCCGAGGGCGACCACTTCACCCTCATCAACATCTACAACACCTTCAAACGCAGCCAGAAGGAACCATGTGAGCGCCGCTCCTCCTCTCATGAATGCTCCGGTGAAGAGCGAGAGTGTGTTAAGCGTCTGTGTGTGTGTGTGTGTCAGATTTCAGTCAGGAGCAGTGGTGTGAGGAGTACTTCCTGTGCTGTGACGCCCTGCAGACCGCAGACGCCATCAGAGCTCAACTCACAGACATCCTCAAACGCATCGAGCTGCCCGTTTCAGAAGCAGCCTTCGGCACCAAAACCAACGCACTCAACATCAAGAGAGCGCTGCTCGCGGGCTACTTCATGCAGGTCTGAAAACATGGTTTTATGGACATATACATAAAGTTTTTTGTTTAATGTTGTAATGTATTATATAATTGAAGTGTGTTTTTTTGTTTTTTTATTTAATGTTTTATTTAATCATTATTTACATTTTTATTTATTACATTTTGAGCTATTTTTTTTTTTACTCATTAATTTCTCCGAGGTACACTTATAATGGTAGTAAGGTTTCGTAAACATTTTTGAGCTATATTTTTTATTTATTTATTTTATTCACTCATTTCCCCAGGTTCATTTAATATTAGCAAAATTTAATAAACAATTTTTCACAGGTGCTTACCTATATTTATTTATTTTTATTATTATTTTATTTTATTCACTAATTTCCCTAAGGTCCACTTAGAGTTTTAGTAAAGTTTCATAACTATTTTTGAGTTATATTTACGTATTTGCTAGTATTTTAAATATTTTTTTTAGTGAGGTCCAGTTATAATGTTTGTATAAGTTTCATAACCTTCAGAAAGTTTTTAGCTGTATGTATATTTATTTAAAAGACTATTTGGTAATTTGTTAATTAATTTTTATTTATTTATGCATTCATTGTCCACTGTCAGTGTCCATTTCTGTTAGTAAAGTTTCATTTATTTCAATTTATATTTAAAAAAAATTTTATTTATTGTTTGTCATTTTGATGTTTTTTTTTTTTTTTTTATTTACCTTTTAACAAATTGTTTTCTAACAAAAAAAAAAAAATTTAGAGCTGTTAGTACAAAAACTTTTTAGTCCAAACAGCTTTTTAATTAAATGTGTGACTCGGTTTAATCTCATTTGAGCAGGTTTTGAGCTTGAATTTGAAGTGTCAGTCATGAATGTGTCCCTCAGATCGCCAGAGATGTGGACGGTTCGGGGAATTACTTCATGCTGCTGAACAAACACGTGGCTCAGGTTCACCGTCTGTCGGCTTACGGAGCGAAGGCTCATGCACTGGGTCTGCCGGAGTGGGTTCTGTTCCACGAGTACAACCTCTCCGACAACAACTGCATCCGCACCGTCACACAGATCTCACCGCAGGCGTAAGTGTGTGTTAGCTCTGACTCTGATGTCATCATCAGTAATCTGGTTTTCAGATCCACGAGGATTAAAGCAGATCAGCTGCTGCTCTTACATTCATTCATTCATTCATTCAGCAGAAATAAACACTGCCATTATGAACACCCTGAACGTTATTAGAAATGTAGCAATTCTGGTGTCCAGAATGGAATACAAGCTTTACAATCAGCATTGACGATTTAGTAAAAATAAAAAATATATATATTTTTAACTAATTTCTTTGAGGTCTTTCCAAAAAAATAAAAAAACATTTTCATTGTTTATCATTTTAAATTGATTAAAATGTTCACTCTTGAAAAAAATTCTTGAAAATGTAAAAATTGCAGTAATATATGCTTCCATTCTAAAGTCTGGGGTCAGTAAGTTTTTCTTTTTTTTTGAAGTCTCTTATGGTTGCAAAGGCTGCATTTATTTGATTAAAAGTAAAATTAAAACAGTAAAAATGTGGAATATTACAACTTAAAATAACTATTTTCTGTCTGAATATATTGTAAAATTATTCATGTGATGGAAAGCTGTATTTTCAGCCCCGCTGCTGTCTTCAGTGTCACATGATCTTCAGAATTGCTGCTCAAGAATGTTATTAATGCTAAAAACCATTGTGCTGCTTCAGTCATGCGTTTCATTTTTCACAACGAATAGAAAGTTCAAAAGAACGTTTATTTGAAATAGAAATGTCTTTACTGTCACTTTTGATCAATTTAATGCATCCTTGCTAAATGTTTGTTTCCCTTCTGTTTCAGGTTTCTTCAAATGGCACCGCAGTATTTTTTCTGTAATCTGCCACCTAGTGAGAGTAAAGAGATCCTGCAGCAGATTCTGGACAGCGACAGGACGGGGACTGCAAGAAGAACAAAACCTCAACCGGCCGCCCCAGAAACAAAGACCGAGACGGCAGAAGCTGAATCACATGACCGATGCATCATACAGTGACCTCATCGAGTCATACTTGTGTACACAGTGTTCAATTATCTTGTATTGTTACGCTTCAAAAGACACTCAAATCCTGTTTGGGTTGTTTATTTTGTGGGTCATTTCAACTGATTATGTACAGAAATAAATGATTTCACTGGTTTATACATTACGCCTGGGACGTTAAACATCTGTTTTCTAGAACAAGAAGAGTTCAGTGTTGGCCGGTTCAGACGGACAGGTATTCGGTCATTTTATCCATGACGGCTCCCATCTTGTCCATCGGGATCACCATCACCGTGCGGAACGGTTTCATCGGTACGTCGTCGTAAGACCACTTTCCCGTCGCACAGGAGTCAGCCTCGTCCTGAACGCAGTAGCTGAACTTCAGCGTGGCTTGCTGTGAAACAAGAAAATGTGTTTAAGGTCGAGCCAAAACAACACTTTTCTGCAGATTCAGTGCTGTTATATTCAGGTTTCATATGGTCAAAATGGAGAATTAATAACGTCATGGATCTCTCTCTAGTAACGTTTAGCTCCGAAACATTTTATTAGGTAGAAACTTTCTGATTGCAATCTCTATAAATTATTTTTGGTTTAAAGTGAACTACTGGAAAAGTCATTGAAATTCATTAGTCAAAGCAGGGTTATTATAGATAAATTAACACATTAATAAAATAAATTTATCAGTAAAAAAAATATTTTAGTTAGTTTTCAAAAAAAAAAAGCTAAGAAAAATTGCAAAACATAACTGCTGAAATTTTCATATAAAAAAATTAATATAAATGCATAACTAAAATATACAGTATTTTAAATATTTTTATTTCAGCTAGTTGCCAAATAAAATTTCTAAAACTGAAATAAATTAATAAAAACTATATTGACATTTAATTTAAAAAATAATAATAATAAAAAAAAGACAAGATTTAATTTGGAACGGAAATAAATTATATAATTAAAAAAATGCAAGTATAATATTTGAGCTAGTTTTCAATTAAAAAACCTAATATAAAAAAAAAAATCACAAAACAATTGCTGAAGTTTTAAAATGAAAAAGGAATATAACTTTCTATAACTAAAATATACAGTATATTTTTTTCAGCTAGTTGCCAAATACAATTTCTAAAACTCAAATTAATAACTATATTGACATTTTAAAAAAACTAATAAAAGAAGACAAGACAAACTTTAAAATGGAACAAAAGGCAAAAATTAAAAACAAAATGCAAGTATAATATTTGAGCTAGTTTTCAAACAAAAAAACCTAATAAAAATTACAAAACAATTGCTGAAGTTTTAAAATTAAAAAGGAATATAACTGTATATAACTAAAATAATATACAGTATCTTTTACTATTTTTATTTCAGCTAGTTGCTGAAATTAATAAAAACTATATTGACATTTAAAAAAATGAATAAAAAAAGACTAGACAAACTTTATAACGGAACAAAAAAGCAAAAATTAAAAACAAAATGCAAGTATAATATATATTTTTCTTTTTTTAATTTAGATATATTTGAAAAAAAAAATTCATCACTGCTTAATCACTGACAATTAAACTTCTGTGTTATTCAGTAAAAAGTGAATTTTGAGGACACACTGACTGAATGTAAGTCAGGATATGAGAAGTGAGCGTTAAACTGACCTCGTAGAAGAACTCCTCCTCGTCGTTCACAAACCGCAGCTCTTCTTTGGGTTGAGCTGCACCAGACCTGCTCTTCTTGGATGGTTTGCAGGTTTTACTGATCATCAGGCAGAACTGGCATTTACCGCTGGGTTTATTGGTCCTTTGTGCTTCCGCCATTTCTTTCCTGTGAGAGCAGACAGCATGAATACCATCAACACCTGCACTAAACTGTGCTTCTCAAACTCAGATCCATCTCAAACTAGCAAACGGAGAAATGTTTGGTTGGTTTTTTCTGGTGCAACACTTTGCTCAGTGTTTACAGGGATTGTGCACTGACCCATAATCGAGAAACGGTTACATAAGATCATAATAAATCCAGGTGATGGAATGAGCTTCAGCCTGACACAACACGATTAAGACGAGAGCAGCAGAAGAGTAACGCTGACAGACTTTAAGAAAGTGTGAAATCTGCTGGTTAATATTGTGATATGTTTAATATAAATTCTTCAACTTATAATTTTTAAAACATTTGTTTTTCTTTTCAATTATTCTTTTAAGGAAAGACACTCCAGGTGAAGAAGTAAAGAGTAAAAAACTGAACCAATATATCACCATACTTCTCCATTTGACCGATTATCAGACGGAATAAATTTTTTTAAACATGTTTTCTGCATTTTTAAGTTTTTTTATTTATTAAATGTTATGTTTAAATAGGCAAATGATGCTTTATCTAACTAACAGACTAATTTACATACATTTCCAGCATAAAAAAGATAATTTTGGATAAATAAAGCCAGGTTTAATAATTTTTTTTTTATTTTGTTGACATATTTTAACAGATTTTAGATTTTTTATTTTTATCTCTTCATAAGTCAGAAATTATCGACAGAGGATATCAACAGCAAATAATAAACAAACAAATAAATAAAGTCACCATGATTTTAGCATTATTGAGATATTATAATTTTTTAATATTAATATTTTGAATTATTTTTTTATATCTTCTATCTTTTGCTTTAATACAAATTTGTTGTTTATTTTTAGTATTTTTTTTGTTAATGTTTATATTCTCTTCGTTCACTTTTTTTCTGTTTAAGTTTTAGATGTTTAGTGCAAAGTTAACTAAATGAAAAAGATAAATATTTCCTTGGCAACGAGCTGAAATAAAATACGTTTTTGAATACAAAAAACAAAACAATATTTTCTATTTTAGTTTAAGTAACAAAAATTTGTTTTAGTTAGCTGTATTTATTTATTTATGCATTTAATTACAGATTTAAACATGATTTCATTGTAAGTAATTTGGCCCTCCATACTGAACAACTCATTATAAAAAGCCAAATAACCCAAAATGCATAAAATAAAATAACTAACAATGTTTTTGCATGTAGTGTCTGTGGCCCCATTTACACTGCATGGTTCAAGTGGCCCAATTCCGATTTTTTCCGCTCATGTGGCACAGATCGGATATGACCGGTGACCGTGTAAGCAGGAAAAAACCGCATGGATTCCGATTTTCTCAGATCGGATTCACAGCCTCATTCATATGTGGTAATAAATCGGATATGAATCGGATACGTGCATTTGGCGTGTGCCATGTAAGCAGACAAATCGGATATTCCCCAGTAAATGCGAGTCGTACGTCATTAAAAAAAGTGGACGTGGGAACTAAGGTGGAGACCACCAACTGAGATCACATGACTTATTATAGGCGCGATGGAGGAAGAAGGGATACACACAGTTGAGCAATGCTGAGGTTTCATGTCTTTTAAGTCTTGGGGCGAAGAGACAGTGCAGGCAAAAATGCAGGGTTTGTTACATAAATAAATCCGTGTTTTGAAGACATTTCACGAGATATGGGGAGGCATGGTTTAAGCGCTTTTTTCTCCGCCGTACGAGATGTTTTGTTGATTTTTTTTTTTTTTTGTTGACTTTTCAAAATATTGTGGAAAGCAAAACACTGTATAATTTTATTTGCATCTGCATCCATTGAATTTCGTGCTGTTTTACTTCCTTTTCCAGGTCAGAAACCTCTACATTTGGTAGTTTCAGCAGTGTATACTAGTGTAAATGCAAAAATCGGATACGGGTCACTTTTAAAAGATGATGTAAGCAGGTCGTCAAAAAAATCGGATATAGTCAGAAAATCGGATTTGGGTATCAAGACCTGCAGTGTAAATGCAGCCTTTGAGCCCTATAGTTGCACATGCCTACATGTATTATTTCCAGACTCCCTCTGCTGGTCAGAACGCTGCACACTTACTGAAGTTGTTTGTGCATGGGGAGGGCGATCTGCGGTGGGACGTTGACGAATCTCTCGCTCAGCAGCAGCCCGACAGATTGTGCGTTACCCAGCAGCAGCTGCTCGAACCGCTCCTGAACATCCGGGGAGCTGCTCTTGGCACACTGCTCTAACAGCATGTCCTTCAGCTTCTCCAGACACTCCACACCCTGACGATCAGACGGGACACGAACAGCACTGATAATAACACACAGTCCAGAGCCGCATCTTCAGATACTCATGTGATGATTCAGAAACGGGAGTGTTATTGTCACCTGTCTCTCGGTGAGGTTCACCATGCTGATCACTCCAAACACCTCGTCCGGGTCGCCCTCGTCATCACTGTCCTCCGGTACCTCCGCTTGCTGCAGTACAACACATTAAAGATCCTTAAAAACTTTAATTACAATGATAATATAACAATTAAGGACATACACAGTACAGGTCAAAAGTTTGGAAACATTACTATTTTTAATGTTTTTGAAAGAAGTTTCTTCTTGCTCATCAAGCCTGCATTTATTTGATCAAAAATACAGAAAAAAAATGTAATATTGTGATATATTATTACAATTTAAAATAATTGTTTTTAAATTTATTATACTTTAAATTATCATTCATTTCTGTGATGCAAAGCTGAATTTTTAGGATCATTATCACATGATCCTTTAGAAATCATTCTAATATCATTATCAAAGTTGGAAACAGTTCTGCTGCTTAATATTTTTTCAGAACATGTGATACTTTTTTAGGATACTTTGATGAATAAAAAGTAAAAAAAAAAAAAAAAAAAAAAAAAGCATGTTTTAAAATATAAATATTTTGTAATAACAATATACACTACTGGTCAGTAATTTGGGGTCAGTAATTTTTTCTTTCTTTCTTTTTTTTTTAAATAATACAATACTTTTATTCAGCAAGGATGTGTTAAATTGATAAAAAGTGATAGTAAAGAAAATATATTATTAGAATATATATTATTAGAATTTTTTTTAATTATTTTGAATAAATGCAGTTCTTTTAACCTTTATTCATCAAATATATTAGACAGCAGACTGTTTCCAACACTCATAATAAATCAGAATATTAGAATGATTTCTAAATGATCATGTGATAGACTGGATGTTACATGTGACACTGAAGGCTGGAGTAATGATGCTGAAAATTCAGCTTTGCATCACAGGAATAAATTATTTTTTAAAGTATATTCAAATAGAAAACTATTATTTTGAGTTGTAATAATATTTCACAATATTACTGTTTTTTCTGTATTTGTGATCAAATAAATGCAGGCTTGATGAGCAGAAGAAACTTCTTTCAAAAACATTCAAAATAGTAATGTTTCCAAACTTTTGACCTGTACTGTATATATATGTTCATTACATTTAATTTATATTATATTATACATATGGTGATTATCAGTATATTTTAGGGCAGAGGTTTTCATTTTTTAAATACCACGAACCCCAAATATATTAACCTCATGGTAAAAATCTGAAACGTATTTGTCTATTTTCATGTACAAAAAAGTTCTGCTTAATTAATGCATATTAAAAATGTGAGAATATAGTTAGTATCTTACATTGCTGCAATGCACTGTTTAGTGTATATTTTTATTTCTATTAATTATTTTATTCATTCATTTATTTATTTGGATCTTAATGTTGTTATTTATTTTAAAAAAGAAAATATTCATTTTAATCTGTATTTTATTTTTTTTTTTTTTACTTACTTTGTTGTGACTGGTTTTTTAAAAATATTATAATTTTTTTTAGGTTTTATTGAAAGTAGTAATTTATATTTGTTAAATGAATGAATAAATTAAGGACCATTTTTGTAAATAAAAAAAAAAAATTACACTATTATTAAAACAAGTCTCTAAAAGTTTAGTGTTGATTTGCTTATAGTTAGTATTTATGGTTTTATTTTTGATTTGCTTATAGTTCAAATTAATGGTTTTCTCTTAAGCTTTAAAGTATTTTTGTATTATTTATAATCTAGCCACTGTTCATCCTTATGTACGTTTCTATTAATTGTTAGCTATTATTATGGTGGTTATCAGTCTATGATAACGTACAATACAGATAAATTAGCATTAAAGCAATAACAAAAAAAAACAAACAAAAATTTTTTTTTAAAGTATGAAACATATCTCACCCTGATGACGCTGCCGATGTGATTCTGCTGGATGATGATGTCAGTCAGATCAGAGGTGTTCACGTGAGACTTCAGGAACAGCTGCAAAAACAAAAACATACATGAGTGAAAATATAATGTATAACGTTACATATTCTTTGCGCTTTTAATGTCTGTTGAAGTGCAAACTGAGCAGTGTAAGTTAAGTTATATCTGTATGTTCAGTGCAATGCACACATGAATGTCTCTGTACCTGCTGCAGGAGGGTTTTAATGCCATGAAAGTCGTTGGATATCGTGTGTGCTTCAAAGTCCACGATAAACCTTAGATAGAAACAAACCAAAACGCATTTACTGAGCGTGTTTCACCGCAGAGGCAGTCTGGCCTGCACGTCAACACATCATTGGCTGCGGCAGCGGTTAAAATAGCTACTTACCTCGTTTATTTCCTCTTCTGAATTTTCATTGTCCTCGTCGCCAGAGTCTTCCAGACCCTCGTCCGAGCTTTCATCGCTGTCTTGAGGGTTTTGTCCCGTTTCAATAGCTCGCCTCTTCGCAGATGAAGCCATGCCGCTCCAGTACAGCACACAGGAAACAGACACGAGTTCACGTAGAGCGACGTTCTGTGTTGTCCACATGGTAGGAAACTGATGAGTCTTATCGGCCATTTTGGCTCACAGTAGGCGTTAGGGTATACGCACAATACCTCCCGGTACAAGATCCAAAATGGCGTCTGTTTCAGATGACGATCTTTGAGACGCACCAGATACCATATTTTACACAGGGGTGCTACGTTAAAATTATTTATTATTTAGTAATGACACGGGTTTAAGTTCCAAATTACACAGGGGTGCTGCGTTGACCTACATAGAAATATAAATATTCTTTAACGTAGTTAAAAGGATTACTTAAGCATTATGTCATATTACAAAATAAAAGTCGACGCTGGCTGTTGGTTGGACACGGTGTTGGGTGCAATGCATTACTTACTGTAATTTAATCACTTTTCTTTTAATTGCTTTCTCTTAAAAGTAAAGTAAGGGATTACTATTAATTTTTCTGTAATTTAATTCGTTACGTTTGATGGAATTGCATCAAATACAATTTCTATACAAAATAGAAATTGTTCAGAACATAAACAGAACAATTCCATATAAAATAGTGGATGCAACATCAAAATTCAATGCTAAAATATTTGTTTTTAATGTAACCTTCCCTCTTTAAATTAGTTTTTTTCGCCATTTCAAGAATAATTTATGCAATTCTACATTCCTTTTTGAAATAATTTATCTGTCTGTCTTAGAAAAATAAAATATTATGAGATTAAGATGATTCTCCTTTGATGAGTATTTATTTGTTATTTGAGAAGGTTCGGGAAATATCTCAAACCCGCTCGTTGACGTCACCGGGGGCGTGGCCTATGGCGGAAGTGCAGGGGGGATCTTCGAGCAGCGAACACAGAGCGTCAATTTCACACAATAACAGACAGAAATCAAGCATGGCCCTCAACAGCAACCATTCTGAATCTGGAGGTGTTATCATCAACAACAGCGAAAGGTAAAGTCGCGGAATCAGACTCTTCGATTAATATTGCTGTTATTATTTTTTATTATTATATAAAGCTGGTACTGTCCGATTTCTGACTACACGGGTTTGTCCAACACGTCCATATTGAATTAATTATTGTGTGTTATGTGTTTTTCTATTCACATAATAAGAATAATACAGTCTTACAATGTCATGTGTTGAATAACATCGCGTGGACCGTTAGATCACATCCTTTTTATTCATTTGCACTGTATTTAGATTGTGTTTATTTTAAGCAGCATCATGTTTTTACACACTGTAAATGTAGCTTATATTCAGTCACATTAGTGTTACTGTTTAAAGGAACATGGATCTTGCGCAGCTTTCGGAATCCTACTATGGTGAAGTGTGCTTTATGAATATTAATTTAGTCGTGCTCGAGTTGCTTGGAAACCTTCCTTGTTGCGTTCAGTCGTCAGAACCTACAATTTGTCTTTCAGCCAATCAGCTGGACTAATACCACGTCGCGTCATTAATATTAATGAGCGCAGCCCTCGCCGTAGTAGAGAACAGGCTTGTGTTAGTCGCAGCAGTGCTCAACAATTAATCTTCTTACTCTTTATGCTAAAAAACGACTTGCTCTTAAAAGTTTCACAAGTAGCTGTGATCTTATGTACACAAACTGATAAACACTGAGTCCAGCGATGACAATCATATCGCAACATATCAACAGACCAATAACAAGTCATCAGTAATATACCAATAATCATAAATAGATTTGATAACCATTTTTTATTATTTAACTTTCTGCATCCATTCTACATGACTGTTATTCTCCATTAACTCTAAGATAAAATCTCGGAGTACATTTACTAGGCTATATTATTCACACAATAATAGTCCACAACACAAAATAAAACACCTGTATTATTATTTTTAATAATATATATTTTCTTGTGTTTTTATAGTATTATTATTATTACTTATTATTATTATAATTGACTTTTTATAATCATTAATATATTTTATAGTGAATTAGTACAAACATTAGTACACAAATGTTCTTAGTACTAAATCTTTATAATTACAATAATAATAATTATTATTTATATAATGCTTATTATTATCATTATTATATTTAGTTTTTTATTTCTTTACATTTTATGCTATTTATATGTAATGATTTATTGTAACATTATAGACAAATAAGAAACTACAACTTATAATTACAATTAAATACAAATAAATTCTAAAATAATTGATTTTCATTTGAAATACATTTTTTATATTCATTATATCAATAATTATAAATAATATGATTAATATTTTATTACTGTTGTTGTTAGAGTTAGGGGCAGGGTTATAATAATATATATTATTATAGAAGCTTTCTTTGATACTGGTATTCTTTGAAACTATAAACAGAAGTCTTTGTTCCTGGTCAGCGGTGGCAGAGCTGGCTTTGTTCATTATGTGTTGGCACAGAATGTGCTGACTCTAATAAACCAAATCTGTTTTTCCTACAGTCTCATTGATGTCATATTGAGAATGTGGAGCTGGTGTTCAGTGACGCAGAACGCTTGCCAGAAGCCTTCAGAAAAAGCAAGAAGGGAAGCATCTACATGACACCTTACAGGGTGCGTACGTAACACAAGAGAAGGAGTTAGATAATCATCTTATTCTAGAATGAGGATAAGGGCAGAAGCCTTGGTCTGTCCTCCTGATCGCTATATTCTTATTAAATGAATATGTTCATCATTTGCTGCTGCTGTATGTGTTCTGATGTTTAGGTGATCTTCTTGACTAAAGGGAAGGATGCTCTGCAGTCATTCATGATGCCGTTCTATCTTATGAAGGCCTGTGAGGTCAAACAGCCAGTGCTCGGCGCCACTACATCAAGGCACGATCATCCGCGCGAGCCTGGATACAAAACCACCGGCCCGCACGCTGTGGAATAGAGAGAGCAATGATGGGAATACACCAAATCACAGGCCGAAAAACAAAAATCGTCATTGTGGAATTAAAAAATAAATATTAAAATATTAGAAACAAAATATACAGTACAGACCAAAAGTTTGGAAACATACTTAATTTGTAAATGCTGTTTGAAAGAAGAAGTTCTTCTGCTTATAAAGGCCTTCATTTGTTTGATCAAAAATACATAAAAAAAATCTCAGTAATATTGTGAAATATTTTTCACAAACATAAAATAAAGTTGTTCTAGTTGGATATACTTTAAAAAAAAAAAAATATTCCTGTTGAAAAACAAAGCTGAATTTTCAGCATCATTACTCCAGCCTTCAGTGTCACATGTAAATCCGAGTCTTATCAACATGATCAAATTTAGAAACATCATTCTAATATTCTGATTTATTATGAGTTGTTGGAAACAGTTCTGCTGTCTAATATATTTGATGACTAAAAGGTTAAAAAGACACTGCATTTTATTCAAAAAAAAAAAATCTTAAAATCTAATAACAACATCTAATAACTCTTATATTCTACTAACACTTTTATTTACTATCACTTTTTTTCAATTTTACACATCATTTTGAAAAAATTAAGCAAAAAAAATTAGACCCCAAATTATGACCAATTGTGTATAAAATAACCACAAACATATTTATAAGTTAAAAAACATGAGGCATTCTTCCCAAAAAAAAAACAATACAAAATTCAACAGTATGATAAAAAAAGTATCAACATGTGCTGACAAAACATAATTAATAGCAAAAATGTTAACCAATTTTGATAAGGAATCACATAAAAAAATGAAAACAAAAGGAATCATGTGATACTGATCCTAAAAAAATTCAGCTTTGCATCACAGAAATAAATGATAATTTAAAGTAAAATAAATTTAAAAAAACAATTATTTTAAATTGTAATAAATCACACAAGAAAATTGCATTTTTTCTGTATTTTGTCAAAACAATGTCAGGCTTGATGAGCAGAAGAAACTTTCTTTCAAACACATTAAAAACAATGGTAATTGTTTTCCAAAACGTTTTTTTGACCTGTACTGTAGTAAAATATTATTTCTAAATATATTAATTAGTAGGGTACAAAAAATGCCTAAAATTAACACTGGCCGACGCACTTAATTAACATAATAAATATTGGTCACTTGTTCAAATTTATCGAAAATTCTGTAAAAAATTTACGCTAACTTTTTAGTAATCATTACAAGATAAAAAAAAAAAAAGTATATTGACATATAAAACTACACTTTTATTCTCGTTCTGTAATTCGGTGAATTAATAACTTTAAATGCTTTATTTAGAAATAATTTTTCAGTGAATCATGCAAATAATTGACACTGACATAAATAAGTTCCGTTTTCCATATAATGTAAACCTAATTTGATTAATTAATTTAGGCATTTTATAAAACTAATATGGTGTTTGTAAAAAATTAATTAAATATACACTGTACTATAATTAAGCATCGTGACCCGGGACCACCAAAACCAGTCATAAGGGTGTCCGTTTTAGGAAATGGACGATTTTATACATCGTCTGAAATGCTTCCTAACATGACTGTAGCTGTTTGTGTAGACTAGGACGATACAACTATTTGAAAATATGGAATCTGAGGGTGCAAAAAAATTGAAATATTAATATATACTTGAGATTTGGAATATATACATTCGAAAATGAAGTTCTTAGCTATGCATATTACTAATCAAAAATTAGCGCCTTTGGATATATATTACAGTAGGAAATGTTAAAAAAATATCTTAATGGAAACATGATCTAATAATATCCTAATGAGTTTTGGCCAAAAAAGAAAAATGGTTAATTTTTGACCCCATTACACAATGTATTTTTGGCTACTTGCTAACCAAATAAACCGCCAGAGACTTACAGACCTGCTTTGTCCGTGGCTCCAGTGGCACATCTTAACATATATATAATATAATGCATTCATGTTAAAAAAAAAAAACAATATTAATAGGGGTGTTCAGTTTTGTTATTACATGTTATCCTTAGACTTTAAATAAATAAAAGTAATCGCGATCCGAATCATGACCCCTCCTCAAGTTTTTCATCTGAATCATCTGGTCCTTGGAAGAAAGTAACAATGTTCTACTCGTGCGTGCTACTAAAAATAATCCTAAAAGCATGTTTGCCATCTCTGCTGCAGGTGGCTGGTGAAGGTTCTGCAACCTTCAAGTTGATTTTTGTTTCCGAGGATCGATTGAGTTTGGCACGTACAGTATTTTGCTGCAGGGTGGCAGCACAGGGTACGTTTTGTGCATCAGTCTTTTTTTTTTTTTTTTGTATATTAATGTTTAAAGCATCTCGATTTGATGTGGAATAGCATTAATTCCATTCATGCATCCAGAGGGCAACGGGTGACTGTGAATTATGGCTGTTCCTTAAATGCGATCGGGGGTACGACTTGCCCTCCGCCTCCTCCTGCTAATCGGCAGTGTATTCTGGGCCGCACCTCCCTCCGCCTGGGATACGCCTACCCTGGACCATCCACCTCCAGGTCAGACTCACTGACACAACAGTGCTGACAATTAGACCTTTCCCGGCAAGTGATGATTAATCTCGTCTTTAAAAAAGAAACGATGCAGTGCCATTGAACAAGTTGTTTAGGCTTTTTAGTCGTTTCACTGTTATACCACTGGGGTGCGGGCGCTATTACACAGCTTCTAGACGAGTACAACAACCTCCCGAACAAAACACATATGAACCAGGGACAGCATATAAATAAAATCGGCATAATGATACGGAGTTAAAATGTTAATCCAGGAAGTGGTATATTGGTCTGTGCAAGCTTTGGGAGGGTGTTTGATCTCAAGCGCGATGTACTGGATTTATGCTTTTAATAATCGGTATTTTTTTAACTGAATATCAGATTATCCAAAATTCCTCAACCTTTTTGCGCAAAATTATGAATTTTTTATGAACCTAACCTATGATCAGGTGTTGATAAAAAAGATTCATTTAAGCGAGAATAAAACAAATAACACATATTCAGATATTCATACAGAAAAATATACTGGAGGCAAGCAAATTTTAGTGAGAAAATTATCAAAATTGCTGGCGGGTGCCTAGGCAACTTTTTTCCAAAATGCTGGCGGGGGGGAAAAAGAGTTAAACTTGTATTTCAACGCCTGAACTGCTGTTTATTTTGTGTCCTGCTAGTGTGAATTTTACACCCAAAACCATCCCTGGCGTTTGATGGACCCAGGCAGCCTACATGCCATCCCCCGCCCGTACACAGCACCCGATGAACCATCGCTCCTCGCGGACGTCAGACCTGCCCAGAACCGCCCGCAGGTAGAGCCCACAGCCGGATTCATATGAGGTTTATACTTCAAAGTCCAATGTTTCCCTGATTAACTCTCTGCGTCGGCTTTTTATATAACTACTGTGACTGGTACTTGTTCCAGCCTGACTGAAGCTAAAGCAGCTGAAGCTGCAGCGGAGTTCCAGCGCCGGCTACATTTGCTCCGACGCGGGTCTACCTGCCTGAGGTGAGTTACCCAACTTTGTCTAACTTCCATATATAATAGAAGTCCAGTCCATATATAACCAAGTCCATCCTGTTAACAAGTTAATTTACTTAAATTCCAACCTGTTAAACCAATTCAAAGTTAATGTATAAACTTAAAGTCCAAATATAACTTGTTCAAATCTATATATAAACTGCTCAAACTAGTTAACCGAGTGTACTGTTGTTAACTAAGTCCCATATATAAACCATGTGCCAACCTGTTCACCAAGTCTGTCCTGGTCAATTCCAAATAATAGCGCAGTTTCGTCCTGCTAACCAAGTGGACTTTATGACAAAGTCTGGCAGGTAACTTAAATCCATAGCTTGGCTATAAAGTCCACATACTGTACATCAGTTCAAACTGATCTGTATATAACCAAGTCCGGCCTATTTATCACATTCATGTATAGTAAAGCTCATGCAACCTAGTTAAACATGTTAAAGTCTATACAACCAGGTCCAACCTGTAGAGTTTCATCAAAGGCAAAAAAAAAAAAAAGTAACTGAGAATATGGTTTTATTTGAAGGACAAGACTCGACCCTACTCCCCAACATGGAGACAAGAAGAACCAGAGAGGTGTCTGCAGCGAGGGCCATCCCGTCCTCTCTCTCCATTCCCTTCATCTCATCCGCCTCACCATCTCCAGTTAAACGCCCCTGCTGCACACCGTGAGGGGCTCCAGCAGGGGGCGCAGTGCTCTGCATTAACACGACCTGGCCTATGTAGAGAGGGACACCTGAATTGAGTTAGTTGATGGTTGGTGAAAGAGAGGGACCGACTGTTAGCTTTCTAACCGACATTATTTGGTTTATCTTATTTTGATTTTGAGTTTATTTTGTTTAGGTTTATTTTTTGTTTTGTATAGATCGAGGTTTGAAGTATTTTGCTAGTTGCAGGAGTTGAGGCTCAAAAAACACTGGGACGCTCACATTAACAGCGCCAGCCGTTGTTCATCCCTCGGCCCGGCTGCAGCCGATGTTATTGGATGGAAGATCGCTGGTTATGTTGCCACTCACCTGCTTCTCAACACTCAAGCAGTCACTTAAAACGAAAAAGTCTTTGAAACGAAAATACGTCCTGATGCTTAGACGCTGCAAATCAAATGCCAACGGCCTTTACTGCACATGCCGTCAAATGCATGCTGACTTCAAGGAATAGCAGAAAATGAAAAATTGTTGAAGTAATTTACCAGCCACAGGCCAAGATGTAGTGTTGAATTTGTTTCTTAATCAGATTTGAAGAAATGCAGCATTGCATCAGCAATGGATGCTCTGTAGTGAATGGGTGCCAGTCAGAGATGAGAGTCCAAACAGCTGATAAAAACATCACAATAATCCACAAGTAAATTTTCAGCCATTTTTCATATTTCCTCTAACTAACTAAAACCTTTACATGCTACAAGTCAATTTTATACAGCAGTTCTGGTTCTTGATTCTGATTGGACGGGCTTTTAATTTGCTGTTGCTCGGCAACATGCAGTGGTTGATTCCACTTTGGCTTCTTTTTTGCAATCATTTTCATTGCGGAGCAAAAACTAAGTAATCAAATCATCTGAGCATTGTGTAAAATCACCTTCACACAAACACTCCATGACGTATATCTGATGGAAGCCTCGTTTCAGACGTGTTCTGCAGCAGTGTACTGTGTACTAGTCTTGGCATCTCTGTCTCTGTAGCATGCAGCGGTTAGACGAAAGATGCACTTTAACCCCGACATGCACCTTCAGTCTCCTGGACAGAGTTTTTTTCCCTAATTTTTTAATTATACATTTAATCATTTCACGCATGTTCTTGACTGTATTGTGTAATTCAAAGTGTATTTTATTAAAGTAAACCTGTACAAGTGGAACAATGCATTTTATTTATGGACGTCTTGTGTTCATTATTCATGTGCATGATGACCAGGGTTTCAAAAGCAGACAGATGTCAAGATGAGTTCACATTCATCGGTAAAAGTCAAAATATGGTCGATATTCCCAAAGGCTGTGCTTTTCCAGGTTCCCCTTTACTCTTCCAGTCCTGATGGCTTGTGCAAATTAAATTGCTTTTCTAACATATTCAATCTCCCAACATTAAGGACAATTCTACCTTTTACTAGATCGTGCATGAAGTCAGCTTCAAAGAAGTGAGCCGCCAGACCTTAAGTACACAATTTCCTATAATTATGATCCCATATTCAGATATATACGCACACAGTGTTCAAACTTTCACTGGCTCTTTATAGAAAGGCTATGTTCAGAATAGCATACTAATAGTATATCTGCGGTATGCATTACTTAATACTGTGCACAGTGTGCAATAAAGTGCTATGGAAGCGATACCACTGAAAAAAATAAAATAAAAAGGTATTGTGACTTTTTATCTCACAATTCTGACTGTTAAATAAAAAAACATTATTGTTTGCAATTTTTTTCTCACAATCAAGAAATTTTTCTTGCAATTGAGAGTTTTTATCTCAATTGTGAGTAAAAAAGTAAGAATTGTGAGAAAAAAAAAAAATCACACCTACCTTTATTTTTTATTCCATTGTGGAAACGGACTGCCATAAAGTGCACTTTGCAATAGAGCACACTGAAAAAAACCACAACATCCCACAATGCAACATGTTCAACATTCCACTTAAAAAGTGATATATGTCCTGGGAGCAATATAAGCTCTGATTGTTTTTAATATCTCCTTTTTGACTGATTGGACCAAATTCGACTAAAAATGCATTTATTTGCACTTGCTAAATTACATGAGTTGCATAGCATTACTGTTGCAGGCCTATGGTACATAACATGAAGTATACAAGTATGCTATACTCTAGAACAAAGCCAATGACTAGATTAAGAGTATTACAGCATGAAATTTAATCTCAAATTCACAGATGTCAATATTTGAAGTGTTAAAAGATAAATATGATGGACATATTGTCCATGATGTAGTTAAACTCTGTAAAAATAAACAAAAATACTACTAAAACTAATACAGTAGAAATCACGCATTACAAATACAAATCACTGTTACGACAATCCTACAGCACAGAAAAAACAGAAAGGCGAGGAAATGAACACAACATATACACAGAACTGCAGGCGAACAGATCTGATTCTCAATATTTAAAAACTACAAATGGGAATCATATACTAGGAGTGGATACAGCAAAAAATTAACTGTGATCTCTCAAACACAACATAAAGTGCACAGCTAGCCCCGACGCAAACTCTTCAAAGCATCTTAAAAGTTCATGTAACCTGCCATGATTTGGCCACAAGTAAGAATGTTAAAGATTTAGCTAGAAACACACACTTTATGAAGTACACAAACACAAGATGTTCTATATATATGTGTGTGTGTGTGTTTTAGGAATAATTATTGAAGAAGTCTCTTATGCTGACCAATTATTTGATCAAAAATGCAGTAAAAAACAAAAAATACTATAAATATTTTACATTTAATACAGTTTTCTATAGGAATGTTTTAAAATGTAATTTATTTCTGTGATGCAAAGCTGAATTTTCAGCATCATTACTCCAGTGTTCAGTGTCACATGATCTTCAGAAATCATTCTAATATGCTGATTTATATGAATATATTAGGGTGACCATATTTTTAGTTTTCAAAAATAGAGGCGGGGTTTAGGGGTTGAGGGGGCCCCCAAAGTAGCATAGAATGACCATATCCCAAATATTAAATCTTAAAATATGTAATTTCCATACCTAAAGTAAATATTATACAGTCACTGTTATGCAGATTGATCATAAACACAGCTAAAGCTTCCTACCAATCACCGTCCTTCATAAAACGTAACATCTACCGCAGTTTTATCATAGGTAGAATGCAAAATATTTCAATACAAGCATTTCAGTCAAATGGAATTTATGCAGTATTTCGAACCTTTAACCCACGGGAGAAAATCAACCCAATTCAGTGCAAAAAAATGATTTGGCAAACCCTGCATCCAAAGTGATTTAATACCCGCATCCCTAATGCGTAAAAATTATATTCAATATTAGAATGTTGGCGGAGGAGGTCACCCTAGAATATACTGAAATATTTAGAAAATCATTTATTTTAAATTGTCACAATATTTAATATTTTTTCATGATCATAAGAGACTTCTTTTTAAAACATTATTAAAACACCTCATGTGACCCTGGAGCACAAAAAGCAGTCTTAAGTCTCTAGGGTATATATTTGTAGCAACAGCCAAAAATACATTGAATGGGTCAAAATTATAGATTTTTCTTTTATGCCAAAAATCATTAGGATATTAAATAAAGATCATGTTCCATGAAGATATTTTGTAAATTTCCTACCATATATATATCAAAACTTAATTTTTGATTATTAATATGCATAGCTAAGAACTTCATTTGAACAACTTTAAAGATGATTTTCTCAATATTTTGATTTTTTGCACCCTCAGATTCCAGATTTTCAAATAGTTGTATCTCAGACAAATATTGTCCTCCGTAACAAACCACACATCAATGGAGAGATTATTTATTAGGCTTTCCAGATGTTGTTTAAATCTCAATTTTGAAAAAATTGACCCTAATGATGACCTGGTTTTTGTGCTCCAGGGTCATTTATATATAGGAGCATCTGCATTCCTACTTGTGTGAAGTATATTTCGTCCCTTAACACAATTTTCCACTGACCAACCCGAACCATCCCGGACTGAATCCTGAGCTCATCAAATCTCACCATCGCTCGGGAAACAACAGGAGTAATGATGGCATAGGCAGGCCACACGCGTCTCAGGGTCAGCTACGGTAGGGATGATGCATCTATTTCCCCAGGATCAAATCACGTTCATGCTCGCGGTTCACAGAGCGTGATGGTGACGCCCTCGATCCAGCAGGCCGGGGCAGCGCTTGTGTAAAGCGCAGTGGAAGGCGTGCAGCCGGACTTGTCCCTCGCCGTAGTACGTCAGCGTCCCGGCCCTCGTGAAGTCCAGCAGCATCCCGATGCGAGCGGCTGAAGCGTTCTGCTGCAGCTGACCGGGCGACGGACTCCTTGCAGCCGGGCGTGCCGCATGCGGTCAGCTGCCGCTCGTCCAGCTGGAGACTCCACGACAGCTCGTTCATCCCCACCATGCAGCGCTTGTCTCTTCTCCTGGCGCTGGATGTTCGGGTGCGATCATGCCCACGTAGGCCCAGGGTTTGGACACCTCCAGCTCCCAGTAGTGCTGGCCGTGAGTGAAGCTCTTGGAAACACACAACACCTGCCAGGTGTGGTCGAAGCCGAGCGGGGACTCATCGGCAGGGACGGGGCGGGGCAGATCATATGTCTCGCCTCCTGTTACTCTGGGAGAGCCGTAAAGTGAGCCATGCGAGCGGGGTCGAAAGGTCAGGTTGCAGTAGTCTGGATGAAGAGAACAATTACATATGAGACTGAGAATAATAGCGAACTGTACCATCATGTGATGATATGATATGAGCCGCATATGCGTTCAGTCCCTCTCTCTCTGGCTGGATATGATGGTGTCATGGGACTGGGAACAACAGCCAGAACCGGCCTCTTATCCTGAGGAGAGCCTCTGAGGAAGACAGAGAAACAATCCTGAACAGACATAGATAAAACAGTATTTAAAGAAAAAAAGATAAAAGATTATTTGAAGTAATTATTATTTATATACGTGATAAAGCGTTTCATTGCAATGATTATGACTGGCTAAATGAAATACAAATACATTTAATATATTACATTTTCATTTATATTCAAATAAATAAAGTAAATATTAATAAACAATTGATTAATCTTTTATATATAAACACATTTTTTTTAAATTACTTTGAAAATTGTCACAACAAGGACCATTATTTTTTTAATCTTCCATTATTTTTTCATCATTTTTCATCATCGTTTTTTATGTTTATGTTTTTTTTTGCTGATAATTAGTTATTTACTGTGATAATGGTTTTTGCTTATGTCAGAAATTTGCTGAACAGATATGAATTAAACTGTATTTTTAGACAAAAATAAAAAAACCTCTTTGTTTTAAAATCTTAAAACTTTGTTTTAAACTTCAACTTTTATTGCAACATTAATGACAGTTTATATTAATAAATACATTTAATTAATTTCATCAAATTTGTGATAGATCTACCTTACTACTACTTTTGAAAACTGACATAAAAGGACCATTATTTTTGTAGTTTTAATCACTACGATTTCATTAAACTGAATTTATTGTGATATATATTGTTGTCAACCAAAAGCTTACATTTTTGGCTGACATTGCTCCATCCTAGATTGGTATGGTTTTTATTATGATTTATTACAAAAATGTCTAGACTGCTGTGGAGAAATATTGAAGTAATGGTTAATATTTTTTTTGTATCAACGCAGCCTGTGCCCTGACTCATGGGATTTAATCAGACTGAAACGGGTGATTTCTGATATCAGACAGTCAGTAAACAGACCGCGGAACGTTCCCTACCCTCTTTATCCTGTCCTGCAGACACCTGTACGGCTCTCTCCAGATCCTCACACACCAGCTTGGACATCCGGGACAGGGCGTCTGTGACGGGCGTCAGCTTCTCCTGCACGCTCACATGCACATCCACAGGAACGTTCACTGAAGCGTGGGACCTCCATGAACCTGGAGTCCTGCATCAGCACACAAACACAGACATTAGACAGACATTACACCTATCCACATCTGTGACAACATTAACAATTAACACACACTTTTAAAAAACAACAACCTTTGTATCATCAAAAAGAAAGAAGTTGAAAACAAGCATTTTTTTCTACATATAATAGCTTGAATTCATGTTAAAATAATATGTTTTATAAGAAAATGGGGCATTTTTTACTTGCTTTTTTCTTTTCTAATTTTTTGTTTTTGTTTGTGATGCACATTACTTCAAAATAAATAAATAAATAGCATTAAATTAAATTCAATTAAAAAATTAAAACAATAGCATTATAAATAAAAACAATTGCAATAAAAATAAAATAATAAAAAAACACAATAAAATAAAATAAAATAAAAAAATAAAAAAAATAAAATAAAATAAAATAAATAAAATAAAATAAAATAAAAATAATAAATAAAATAAAATAAAACAAAATAAAATAAAAATAAAATAAAATAAAATAAGACCTTTGATGAGCTGGCAGGAGGGAGGAGGGGAACACAGGCTGGTGATCTCCCTCCTGAAAGGCTGCAAGCTGGCGTCGCTCTCCCTCCAGAACATCCAGCCGCTCCCTCACCTGGGGCTGCAAAGCAGGAGTCACTTCCTGCTGCTGTTCCAGAAAAAAGCTCATCATTTCATTTCCTGTTTCTCTGTCAGCACCTTAATCAGCAGTGAGAACTTGGTGTTGTTCACCCCAGCCGGCCGTCTGCTGTAGTGATACCACAGGAGAAGGCGGGAATAACATCATGCCATGAGCAGTGATGCTGCTGCTTTCTGATTCAATACGCAAACATACTTTAAGGAACTGTTCCCTGATATACACACACCTGGCAAAAGCACGAGTCCCCGTCCTGGATTAAATGGCAGCAAATACTTAAGATTGTGGCGTGATTAAGATGACGAAACGTTGGCATTAATATGATTTCTTCAGTTTGTATGTAGATTTGTGGGGGATTTTCTCTAAAGGAAATGAAATGCCAATGCATATTTTGTATTATTATTGTTAAGCGTAATATTAGCAGTATATATTGTTCATGTTAGTTCATATCAGGCCCACTAAATAATATTAACAATTATACTATGTTAAAATTAACATTAACATTGGCCAATTCTATTGCATTAATAACAATAAATTAAAAGTATGAAATCTATTCAAGTTATTTTTTTTCAGTCACATGTTTACTATTGTGTATTTTACTTATAGTAACAAATGGAACCTCCTGTAAGTGTCACTTTAAAAAACAATGTGTCTATATAGTTTATGTATGGCCACATTCATGTTTCTGGATAAAGAGTTCTAATGAATACGATGTGATGGCAGGCGTCTTGCTTCGCTGTCTCCATGATTCCGCCATAGAATGCTCCTGGTTTCTCTCCAGTGGTTTTCCTGGAGTGTTTCTTCCGTTACTGCATCTTTTTTCTTCAGAATTTTGCCTGCACAGAAAAATTTATATTTAATATATATAAAAAAAAAAAAGAAAATCTACACAAATTCTTAAGAGAATCAGCTTAGACACATATACAAGTTTAGACCTCACCAAATATATTAATATATTTCCTCTAAAATTAAAAGAAAAGAAAAAATATTAATAATATTTTGCTGCATAAATAAAGCATTGTGACGGTATTGCATTGTGAAAATTGGGCATTATTTTCCCACCTTAAATCCTCATTACTGTAATGCAAAAATATATATGATATGTTAATATTGATAAACTATACTTGATGTTGTATGTCAGTGTACAATATTACCTCTCTATTCTTCCACCGTTCTTCCTACAAAATTTTATCGCCCTTACGCTGCGTTATGCGACACTCATATACAGACACACATGTAATGGACTCCTGCAGTATTAGATGACCCAGAGGCTTCGCGGTACCGCTCCTGCACACATAGATCTCTGCAAACCGGATCGGATCCGTGTGGGCCGCGAGGCTCCTAAACTCACATCCATCTTAGCTGGACTGTGTTGTGCTGATCACCGTTATCATCTCCCTGTCCTCGACAGAACCGTTCGGTTCAGCTCAGGCCAGTAAGTTTTTTACAGAAGGACGATTGGAGTCTCTGTCGGCTATCCGGGGTGGAATTACAGGCTTGCAGAAGGTGTGACGCCGGGAGGGATGGCTGCGGGGTATTTAAATGGATCCAAGCTTAGTCGTGCACTGCACATGATCGTATCCATAATTTATCTGCTGACCTGAAATTACAAAATACATGGAAACAGCAAGCGTTAATGTCATTGTCAATGACAGCAGAAAACTTCTATTGGGGCATGTTGTCACAGAGAGACACATACAATAGATGGATGGATGGATGGATAGATGGATTGATAATGTTTATTATTAATATTACATTTATATTAAAGCATTGTAATATTTATTTTGTGATGTTACAGCATTATAAATATGTTTTTGTTTTATATTAATAATTAAAAAACAATATTTATTCTTATTTTTTCATTATTGTTTTTTTTTACAACAGCATACATATGACAACAGTATAATTATGTTTGTCAATTATTATTATTACTACTACATTTAAACTACAACATTTTTATAATAGATGGATGGATAGATAGATGGATGGATGGATGGATGGATGGTTGGATGGATGGATGGATGGTTGGTTGGAAGGATAGGTGGATAGATGGATAGATAGATGGGTATTATCATCAAATACGTGTTTCATGTTGAAGTATAACTATCTATAATCTATAAACGGCCTAATTAAATAATTTGACTGATGAATTATGGTGTTAAGATTCATTTGCTGAGAAAACATCAAGACAGTGATATGTAAACAAAGGCCACCTGACCTTACATCACTTGACAACATCTATTTTTAAATATAGAAAGCGGGAGACTTACTTTACTAATCGACTAACCATTTTTGGTAAAACTCTTCACAGGAATATTTCTCATCCAGATGTGTAGAAACAGATTAATCCGATCCTGCCGCCGGGTTCCTCTGGAGGCGAATCTCGTCGCCTTCCATACGCCAGAACGCACAGACGCGTGCACGTGCACGCACGTTACGTCACGCGTCTTGTGGTATTGCCGTCTTCCGGGAAGAGGGCCATCATGGCGCTGCGCAGCGCGGCGTGTCTTCGTTGCGGGCGGCGGCGGACGCGGGGCTGGCTGAAGCAGAACGCGAGGGGTCTCCGGCTTCACCGGTGAGCGCTGCTGGACGATATTCCTGTGAATGTGGGATAATGAGTTAAATCATCAGCAGAGCCGGCTGTGAGTGTGTGCGTGCCTGCCCATCTGGTGCGGAATGAAACCCTGTTTATATGACCTAATGCATTAATCTGTTTACTTATCTAGTTATTATGATCAATAAATAGATCATGTTTATTAGTCTCATTTTCATTCTGTCCTTTATCGGTTTTTTTGTGTCTTTCTGAAGTACGTTTAGTTAGACGTGCTTTCAATGAAGGTCCTTTGATCAGTGTTATTATATATACATTTATTCAAAGCATGTATTATTTATTTTGTGTGTTACAGCATATAAATATGTTTTTGGTTTATATTAATATTAAAACAATATTGATTCTTTTTTTCATATTGTTTTTTAGTACAACAGCAACATATGAAACAGTTTATAATTATGTTGTCAATTATTATTATTAACTACTACATTTAAACTACAACATTTTATAAATGTTGTTTTATAATTATAGAAACATTTATTCATAAGTTTATTATTTTAGTATACATTAAATTTACATTGCTACAGTTATATTAGTGTTGTATATAGTGTATTGTTGTTTTATTATTATATTAACAATATAATAATTTTTCTTATGTTATTTATTTAAAGCAACTATTATTCATATTTAATTGTAATATATTATAAAAATACAATATAAATATTTTATTACTATGTTATTACTGTTGTTTTCGTTTTATTTATCTATATTACAACCATGGATCATACTGTTTATTTATAATTATTGTTAAATATCATAATTATCAAATCTATGCGATCACATTCGTTAATTTACAGTTTTATATTATTTTTTGTTGTTGTTTTTAGCTAAATAATCAACTCTGTTGACTCTTCTGTAGCTGCTATTAGTCCACCGCTCTCCCCCTGAGGGTCCGATGCCCAATGAAGACATTGACTGGACGCGACTGGACTCTCTGGAGAAATATCGCAGCTACACTCGCTACGTGAGAGCGGCGGAGGAGGCCGACCGGAGAGATGTTTGGTGGAAGACCTATAGGAAATACAGAGAAGAGGAGAAGAACGCAGGTAAGTCATCGCTGATGGACCAGAGCTTCAGGCTGTGTTACAGCATCAGTGTGGGTCAGAGAGTGTTGATTGTTTTTGTGGGCAGCCGTTGAGACGGTCAACATCGGGCTCCCGTATCAGCGTCCCTCCAGGAAGACAGAGGTGAAGGAGAGGAAGAAGGTGTGCTGGGAGAAACCAAAAAGAACCCGAGATGGAGAGAGACAATCGACTAAGAACATGTATGTGCATCAGAGAAGCATCATGATCTCTGAAGAGGCAGCAAGCAGGTCAATCAAAAGCAGAATGATGAGATATGATGATTTCAGGGTTATGTATTAATATTGTGTGAATCTATTCTCAGTGTTTGTTTGATGGCTCAATTTATTTTGTGAAGCACTTGAGCGCATTTTCTAAGCTTTGAGCTGCATTTTATATATTTTATTATTAAGTGTGAATCTAAAAATCAGTGTTATCAAAGTTGCAGGTTTCATAGAATTAAATGAAAAATTATTAGAGACTGAGAATCATATTGTGATATGTGACCCTGGAGCACAAAAGCAGTCTTAAGTCTCTGGGGTATATTGTAAGAGAAAAATTTATATTTAATATAAAAAAAAAAAAAAAAAGAAAGTCAGCTTAGACACATACAAGTTGAACCTCACCAAATATGTTAATATATTTCACTCTAAAATTAAAGAAAGAAAAAATATTAATAATATTTTGCATAGAAAATAAAGCATTGTGACATTATTGCCATTATTGAAAATTGAGCATTATTTTCCACCTTAAATCCTCATTACTGTAATGCAAAAATATATGATATGTTAATAATGATAAACTATGCAGTATTTGTATGTCAGTACAATATTAAAATAAAGGCCTTCCGTTCTTTTCTACCACCAAATTTTATCATCACCATGGCCCCTGCACTCAGTTGACAGAGCACTCATAGCAGACACACATGCTGTCGTTCCTGCAGTAGATGACCAGAGGCTTCTGGTGCCTCACAGATCTGCTCTGGCTCCGATCCGATCCGCAGGACGGAGGCTCCTGGCGCCACATCCATCTTAACTGACTGTGCAGCTGACCAAGTATCATCGACAGAGACACGCTATGATTCAGCTCAGGCCTTGTGTCAAAGTTTTTTTACAGAAAGTGACAGTGGAAGCCTCTGTCCTTTATCCCCCAGAATTTGGAGATGCAGGTCTTTGCTTGCAGAAGGTGTGACCTGACGGATGCGTCACGGGTATTTAAATGGATCCAAGAGATATCGTGGCACTGCACATGATCATCCATAATTTATCTGGAAACCTGAAATTACAAAATACATGGAAACAGCAAGCGTTAATGTCATTGTCAATGACATGAAAACTTCTATTAAGGGGCATATTTAATGCAGAGACACATACAATAGATGGATATGGATGGATGGATAGATGGATTGATAATGTTTATTATTAATGTGCATTTATATTAAAGCATTGTAATGGTTGAAGACCTTATATGACTATGCATTCATCTGTTTACTTCTTCTAGTATTATGATCAATAAATAGATCATTTGTTTATAGTATACATTTTCATTATGTCCTTTATCTGGTTTTTTTTGGTCTTTTGAGTAAGTGTCGTAAGACGTGCTTTCAATGAAGGTTCCTTTATTCATTGTTATTATTAATATTAATTTTTATATCCAAAGCATTGTATTATTATTGTGTGATGTGACAGCATTATTAAAATATGTTTTTGTTTTATAGTCTATTACAAAACAATATTTATGCCTTTTTTTTCATTATTGTTGGTTATTACCCAGCATACATCTGACATACAGTATAATTATGTTTGTCAATGCTTATTTTACTACTACTTTTTACATAACAACATTTTTAAAGTTGTTTTATAATTTATATGAAACATTATCATAATGTTGATTATTTATTTCATTAAATTTACATTGCTACATTATTATTAGTGTTGTTAGTATAGTGTATTGTTGTTTATTATTATATATAACAATCTAATCATTTTTCTTAATTTTATTTTAATTAAAGCACTTAGATCATTCTTAATTTTTAAGATCATTTATAAATAATACAATATAAATATTTTTCATACATATGTATTACTGTGTTTTCGTTTTATTATCTTTATATTACAAACATTTATCATAATGTTATTTATTAATTACTTGTTAACCAGGTATACATAAGATCCAAATTCTATGACGAGTCACAGTCGTCTATTGTAAAGTTATATTATATTTTTGTTGTTGTTTTTATGCTAATAAATCAAATCTCTGTTGACTCTTCTGGAGTCGCTCGAGTACCGCTCTCCCCCTGGGGTCCGATGCCCAAGAAGACATTGAATGGAACGCGACTGGACTTCTGGCAGAAATATCGCAGCTACAATCGCTTACGGGAGAGCGGGCGGAGGAGGACTGACGGAGCGATGTTTGGGGGAAAGCGAAGACCTATAGGAAATACATAGAAGATGGGAGAAGAAACGCAGGTAAGTCTCGTGATGGACCAGAGCTTCAGGCGTGTTACAGCATCAAAAGTTTGGTGGGGTCAGAGAAGGTGTGATTGTTTGTGGGGAGTAGCGTTGAGACGGGTCAAACATTCGGGCTCCCGTACCAGAGTACCTCCAGGAAGGACGAGGTGAGGAGGGAGAAGGTGCTGATGGAGAACAAAAAGAACCCAGAGATGGAGAGAGACAATCGACTACGAAAATGTAAGTGGCCCTCAGAGAAGCATTCATGATCTCTGAAGAGGAAGCAGAGCAGGTCATCAAAAGCAGAATGATGAATATGCTGATTTCAGGGTATGTATTAATCATTGTGTGACATCATAGTCTCAGGTTTGTTTTTTATGCTTCAAATTTTATTGGTGAAGCACTCTGAGCTGCCTTTTATTAGGAGAAATGCTATGCAACTAAATTTATTTGTAAGTGTGAATTTGACAAACCCAATGTTACTCAAAGTTGCAGGTTTCATAGAATTAAATGAAAAAATTATTAGAGCTTATATTGTGAATAGTGCCCGCAGCACCAAAACCAGTCTTAAGTGCTCTGGGGTCTGATTTGTAGCCAAACAGCAAAAATACAATGTCTGGGTCACAAATTAGATTTTTCTTTATGCAAAACTCTTAGGATAGTAAATAAAGTCATGTGCATGAAGATATTTGTAAATTTCCTACTGTAATATAATATATCAAAACTCATTTTTATTCGTAATATGCACTGCTAGCATTCATTTGTTCAACTTTAAAGTGTACCCTAGATTCAATTTTCAAATAGTGTACTCTCAGACAACGATTTCCTCCTGAACAAACCAACATCATGGAGAGATTATTTTATCAGCTTTCAGATGATGCTATAATGTATAACCTCTCAATTTCAAAAAAATGTACACTTAAAGGACTGGTTTTGTGGTCCAGGGGTCAATATGTTAATCACATTTTCCAACCAAAGTATCGTTATTGTTGGTGCGTTGTCGTAAAAAATCAGCATTTCAATAAATACTATCCTGGTGTATATTTTAAATGAATTGCATGACAAATGTTATTTTTTGCATTAATGAAACTACAATGCAAAATTAGTGATAATTAAACTTTTAAGTGTGGTGTATAAACTTGTAGGTTTAGTGGACATTTACTATAACGTTTTCTTGTTATTATGGCTTCAGTCCGCATCCCCCTCGAGAGAGTGAAGACACAGTGGGAGCAGACAAACGGACCGTACCACATCAAGAGGCTCGCCGAACACTACGGCATCTACAAGGACCTCTTCCCCATGGCGTATTTTGTGCCGCGGGTCATGCTGCGTGTGGCGTACGGAGAGGACCAGCAGCGCAGCAGTGCATTATGGGAATCACTTAACACCGAGTCAGGTGAGGACTCAAAACTCGTAATGTTTCTGTTGGAAATCAAGAAACCAGACTTTGATTTGATGTGTTTGCGTGAAATCCTCAGGCGGCACAAGCACCTGAGGTACATTTTGAAGCAGAAGAAAATTCTCTCTGGACGCTGTTGTTAACCAGCCCAGGTATTAAGCAAACATATTTTACATTAAATACATTTATCATTTATTTATTATACAGATTCCATTTAATGCAACGACAGTCATTTTTAAAATGCAGTGAAAAGTGTTTGTCCAAATACATTAAACTTTTTATGTATATTTAAATAATAGTGTTTTATTTATTTAATAATATTATATAAAAAAAATCTTAGATAAATTATATGTATTTTTATAATTATAATATTTGATCATTTATTATATATAATTAAAAAATATTTTTCTCTCTCTATATCTATTCATGCTAGTATAGAATATATATATATATATATATATATATATATATATATATATATATATATATATATATATATAAATATATAAATATATATAGTTGAATTGTTTTAAGTAATGTTTTTTAATTTTTTATATATATATATATATATATATATATATATATATAAAACAAAACTATTAGATAAATTATATGAAATATATAATTATATATTTTTAATATATTAATATATTAAGAAATGTGTGTGTGTGTATATATATATATATAGATATAAAACTATATATATATATAGTAAAATTAATATTTAGATGTATAATTTTATTTGAAGCTGTGACAATCTGCATTTTAAAAAGCGCTATATAAATAACAGTGACTTGAATTTTATTTAGTATATTATATTAAATCAATAAATATTTATTAAAGTAATAGAATGTATTTACATACAGAATTCGTTTCTTCAAGTTATGGTCAGTGCTTTTGGCCTAACGAAATGTCAAGTTCCATTTCCTCCACCAAGAGGGCGATACAGTGACCTAAACTGGTCTGTTTTGCAGCTGAACATCTGCTGGATGGTGAGAAGGAGTATCTTCACTGGCGAGTGTGAGTCTGTTTATCTTATCACTATACGATGATTTTATTTCGTTTTTTTTCAGCAAAGCTCACTTCTTTCAACCAAGAACAAATTCCATAAAATTGACTTAGAGGAGAGAGAAAACATCCTGGAGGATAATAATGTCGGAGACTTCCTTTTGACTTGAGGCCACATACAGTTTAAAAACATGCTCATATTCCTCACCTTAGACCTCATAGTATGACCACCTCAATCTCAACTTTGAGAAAAGGCTGATGACCTGAAAAAAAAGAATTGTTTGATGAAAAGTACATGCTGATGATCTGTTTCTAATTACTAATTTATTACAGTGGGAATCTTCCTGGAAATTCAGTGTCGTCAGGAGAGGAGCTCTGCTCCTACATTAGTCCATTTCCAGCCAGAGGACAGGAACAGGCTTTCACCGATACAAGTCCTACATCCTGTTTTTTAAACAGGAACATCCAGTTAATTTCAGCTCAGATCTCAGACCCTTCCCCATGGTCAGTAGTATTCAGACACACTCTGGACAGTAATCATAAGGTCAAAGTGAAAGTTATGTTTTTCTTTTTCCGAATTCCTTTTGAGAAGTAAGTCTAACAGAACAGCGTTTCTATCAAAGCCAGGATATATTGTAACATCAATAAGTGTTTTTATTTTCACTTGTGACATTTAATGCTATTTGTGAAGCATCATTCCATGAACAGCATACACCCCAGTTTTTATTTATGCACAACATTACACAGCACCCAACTGTTTTCAACATACGATAATCAGAAAAGGTAAGCAAATTCAGTATTAGAATGATTTACTGATTAGGATTCATGTGACACTGAACCTTAATTGCAATTAACTTTCCACAATATATGTTTGTTTTTTGATCATAAATGCAGCCTTTGATGAGCTTAAGAGACTTTGTAAAAACATTTAAAATCATAGATAACTAAAAATGAAATATTTGTTAGCGTTGCGAAAAGAAATGCGGAAATAACTTATGTATATAGTAATGAGACTTGGGGGGAAATGTCATGAAAAATAATATCGCACTTAAATAAATAGTCTAAAAACTTGGTTTTTTCTTACTATGTATTTAAATTCGTATTTAGGGAGATTTTAAGGTGAGGTTGAAATTTGACATCTGCTTATTCCTTATTGGTGATTTCCTGGAGATCCATCCATTACGTGCTGTATTCGTCCTTCAACAAAGTCATAGTTGCATTTGGTAATCTATTTATTTGCAGTGTTCCATTTCGAAATCAATGACATTTTCCCTTTCTTTGTATTTGCTGTGCTACTGTGAAGAGAAAGACCTTTCAGCTTGCATTGCACTAAACAAAATCAGTCATAAAGGCAAGTTTCATTATAATGATAGCTCTCATAAACACTGATTGTCTCATTTTGTGCATCTGCAGAAAATACGTATTCTTTCTCTCATATTTACAGCTTCTGTCTGAAGGAACGGACTTTCCGAACTTTAGACTTCTACAGGAAGCACCAGGATAAAATGACTCCAGCCGGTCTTGCTTTCTTCCAGTGTCAGTGGGATCAGTCTGTCTCTCACACCTTCCACACGCTATTGAGTGAGTAACAACATGCTGACATGCAAGAACAACTTCCCTTCTTGTATGATGAAGAGATTTTCTGGAAGGTCTAGTTACTGGCGTTCTATTTAAAGCCAGATTCCACTTGAAATAGCACTTATCACTTGTGATTTGTGACCCAGTTACAGTATATTTAGATACAATACCAGTTATTAGTAATGATGATATTTAAAGCCAGATTCCACTTG